>NC_134837.1:84084483-84391950 GCF_004210375.1 Tachypleus tridentatus | reverse complement strand
TTATGAAAAATACGTGGTTGAACAGCCCTTACAATTAAAGTATGTGTGTGTGTGTGTGTGTGTGTGTGTGTGCTATTAGCTCTCACGAAGTGTTCAACTGTCTCACATAAGCACAGTAAATGCAATGAAAACTCTCGATTGAAATTTCTTTTAGTACACCCTGTATTTGAAATAGGAAACATGATCTGTATATATATGAATATCTTAAAAAATCATTATGTAATATATATCTACTTTCCTCATTTCTAAGAATGAAACACTGCAAATGTGTTGTTAAAATATGTATATCTGTATTAGTTGTATAACAACCCTACATAGAAATGTTTCTTTTTTTTTGCAACGTGAATGATATGCACCGCCATTTTACAGGGATTAGCTAAATAATGTTTAAAAAAAAGGATTTTTTATGGAAAACATTACATTATTAAATATATCCATACGTCCACCTAATAACACACGCGTCACAGGGCACACGATACGACCGAGAAAGAGGGTACGTTAACACAGCAAGGGTAGTTTTAAATACGCTCTAAAAGGGAATTCTAGAACACTTACCTCTGAAATAAGAGGTGCAATATATTTTAACGTGTGTGATGTTACACAAAACTTTGCCTGAAAGGAGATCACAATCAGTTATTATTACGCCATGCATAAAGTCATTGGAAATTTAAAGGCGTTCTATAAAGTTAGAATTTTATTAAAGAAGAATAAACTGAGACTTAAGTGGCTTCGAACTAGCGACTGAACAGATGCTTCAGCGAATTCATAAAATCCTGCCATTCTATGTTTTTTTTCGCTCCTAAGGCTACCAAAGACTGTGTTCGACATTTTATACAAAAGTCTGTATTCAGAGCCTACAAAGAATAGTGTAAGATAACATTATAGTGTTAAAACTGGCTAAGAAAAATAAGAAGGGAAACTCCTTGGACAAGGAAATTTGGATATTGAAATTTCTGAAATATTGAAAAGACACCTGATATTCCAAAATGAGATTAATATATTTCCATATCTTATTGGGTTACGAAAACGCCACATTTGCAGCAGTGTTTAAAGATAAAAAGAATGTGGCTGTTGTATAATAGCTTTCATGGAAGCGAAAGTTTGATATAGAATGGATAGAATTTTGAATTATTGTTTCATCACTCAGAATTTATTATGACATCACAGCCGAACTTTATTTGAAACTTTGAAACCCCGGATGCAAAGTGTGAAAAAGGTCACTCTATTTTTGTTTTGTTTTTTCACATGAACTTAGAGCTCAGCGAGTTAAAAATGTAATTATTCAAAATAAGAATACATTGAAAAACACATGGTACATATTAAACCATTTATACAGATGAAAGTGGTCACAAGGAAATACCCTAACGTTTCCAACATACCACATTAGAAACAAGAACAGAAAGTATCACTGAACGACAAAATACGTGAATTCTCTATAAAGATCACATAGACCAGAGTACCGCTGAACAATGAAATAGGCAAATTCTCTTTAAAGGTCAGACATCCCTCTTTCAACTGAGAACTTCTAGGAGTTAGCACTGGAAGAAAGTGTCACATTCTGTAAACTGAGCACCTGTTGGTTTCAAGCCTAAACTACACCTTTGAATGGAAGAGTAACAAGTGAGGTACATCATATCGTTATAGTTTCGACTCTGCAAGAATAGGTATGCAACCTGCAATCACTTATTCTCTTATTTCACGCCACGGGTGGGGAAAAATCTATTGGTCTCCAAAACAAAAACTCTTGAATGAGGTACTTTATTCAATTTCTTATAGCTCCAGTTTCTTGAATAAAAGTTATATTTCTACTAGTAAATAATTTAATGTTATTGTTTATAAATATCAGCCAATTCACATCTTCTATCACGCAAGGTCATCATCATCATCTGTGTCTTTAATGATTCCTACCCTCCGGCCACAGTTTCGTACCTTATTGATGACTTCCTCTTGCATTAAGTTAAAGCACATGGCGATCAGTGCCATGCCAATCAGTAGGTAGAGAGAACAAATAACCAATTTTTCTTGAGATCCCCGATCACTGACCACGGAATCACCAGGTACCAGGTCACCAAATCCAATGGTGCTGAGGGTAACAAAACAGAAGTAGGACCCATCCAAAAAATCCCACCCCTCCCATAAGGAAAAGATCACTGCCCCTCCAGATATATAACTAACCATAATTACTAAACAAAGCGTGATAGGTACAGACACTCGAGGTTTCTGGTAGTCTAGGTCTTCGTGGAGCTCATTTGGAATAGCTTCAATTCTAACCTCGTCTTCAGGGTGGAGGTGAAGCTTATCCTGGATACCGGGTTCTAGAGCATTCTGTCTACCAGGGGAGTTATGTGCAACAACATGCTGAACTCTGTAGTTTTCGACGTTTCTTCCTCTTCTGTAAGGATCACTCGGCTTACAGGTGCACATCCTCCCATAGACGTACCTGAAAGACTTGGCGAGGATATCTCCTATGTTGGTCAAATAAAGCAACATCAGCGGAATGCCCACAATGGCGTATACTATGGTCACCAGCTTTCCCCAGTTTGTTCTTGGTGCTATGTTTCCGTAACCTGTAAAAACGTATTATGTGATTAGCAATGAAATATCTAAATTTTTTACTGTCAATAGTTGTACGACATCACAAAATTATGGTAACAAAATAACGTGACAACATTGATTATAAGTAATGCTCTACAATGACAAATATATATTATATATTTTATTAGATTACTATAACGCCACATTTACAGTAGTTGCTGGAGATTTAAAGAATATGGATATTGCATAATAGCTTTACTGTAAACGAAATTTTGACATAAAATGAATATCAACAATATCTCTGATAGTGAAGCACATCTCCAAAGATTATTTACAAAGGTTAAACCTTAGAGAGAAAATGGTTAACGTTAACGTATAACGAAGTAGAAATGCGTGGCATTTTCTCATTCACAAATGCGCACACACACACTGGTATGCAGCGATCTAAAGTGAACAAGAATATCAAAACAACTTTGTTTGTTTGTTTGTTGTTTAGCACAAAGCTAACACTTTGTTTTTGAACTTCGCTAAAGCTATATGAGGGTTATCTGCGCTAGTCGTTCCTAATTTAGCAGTGTAAGGCTAGAGAGAAGACAGCTAGTCATCACCACCTACCGCCAATAATAGTGGGATTGACCGTAACATTATAATGCTCCCGCGGCTGAAAGGGCAAGCATGTTTGATGGGACGGAAATTCGTAACCCGCGACCCTCAGAATACGAGTCGAGTGCCTTGACCACTTGGCCATGCCGGGCTTGTGAAGCGACAAAACGTATGATAGTTAAAGACGTCACTTTGGCAAACATATTACGGGAAGAATATTTATATTTATTCCAATGTATTTAGGGGTTCGATTCCTCTCGATAAACTCAATAGATAATCCGATGTGGCTTTGCTATAAGAAAACACACACTTTTTCCCTACTAAATTTCTACTATTTCTGAATTTATGTGTTAAGTGCTCACCTATTTTAAATACAGATGGTTCATGTCCATAAAGTCTGTGAACAATCTTATAATTTTTAAACAAAATCATTTACAAATAGCACTCATAAATTCAACTTTAATATCATTTTTGTTCAGAATCCCGTCTGTTTTCTGGAATCCTTTATACGATTAGGTAGATATACTCTTGTTTGTTTGTTTCTTCCAAATAAATTTCTCTGAGTGTCACATATTAAGCTGTTTTGAAAAAATAAAAGATTATGGCAACAAACAAAGATTTATGCAAAAAAAGCATCCTATTATTACTAATAGTAATAACCAGATGGTTAAGGCGATCGACGCATAATCCGAGGGTCGGGGGTTCGAATCCCCATCACACCAAACATGCTCGCCCTTTCAGCAATAGAGGCGTTATAATGTGACGGTCAATCCCACTATTCGTTGGTAAAAGAGTAGCCTGAGAGTTGGCGGCGGGTAGTGACGACTAGCTGCCTTCCCTCTAATCTTACACTGCTAAATTAGGGACGGCTAGCGCAGATAGCTCTTTTGTAGATTTGCATGCAATTCAAAAACAAACAAACAAAATAACAGTCAGTGCTTGTTTATATAAATGAACAGTCATAGCAATAATCATAAGAGGCATACAGAAAGTATCCTCTTAATATTTATTAGTAGCAATTAGTTGTTTATATCAATGAAAGACCATGGCAAGTTATGAGAGGCTTAAAGGATAATATATGTATTATTATTAATAAGAGTTTACATTGGTAAGGGAATGTTTTGCTTTTTATAAATAATAATAATAATAACACATCGTGTTGCCATTTTGTCGTTTTCGGTAACACAATAAAATAGTTGTCTAATATACCCACATGGTTTAGTATTTTTACGAATTTCTACCACTGTGTTACAAAATGTAACTTAATGATTAACTTGTTGAAATGGAGGAGGAAGTGTCACAGGTTCGAGACATGAACATGCTCTGCTGCTTCATTTGTGGATGGGTGCGTTATAGAAGTGACAGTAAATTCAGTTATTCTATTTAAAAAGCCAGACAAGGATCTTATGGCTGTCGGCGTTGTCGACTAGCTGTCCTTTCTCTGGTGAGAATTTTCAATATTAGGGACAGGTACACAAGATCTCTAGAAATGTGTAACCAGGCTGTTCAGTCCACGTAAGTATAAACTTCCTTTCATTTATAACATTTCTATCAATAAAAAAATCTTAAAATGTTCCATGTTATAAGTTGTCGAGAAAGTTGTAAGTAAACAAAATCCCGAGATTATAAAAATAGAAAACAACAAAAAGCTCGAGGAATAAATCTTCGTCAGTGAAAATCGAACTAAAATTTTGTTTTTATATTTTACAAAGATATCCAGTTTGGCAAACAATATCCATTTCACTCGAAGTTACGAAATTATTAATAAAAAACCATTCTTAAACTTATTGAAAAATAAAGTATAATTATCATTAAAGCTTCTGTTTTTAAAATCAATAGCATCAAAGGTATTAAGAATAAAATAATTTTCAAAAAGAAATTGGATATTAATTGGTTGGTCTAAATCACCCTGAAAAAGACAAATTTAAGTAATTGATGCTTCTAATATTTCCCGCTTTTACCAATTTGACGCAGCGCTTTTGGAAAAGGAAAAACTACAGTTGAATATTTCACATTTAAAATTCACGAACGACCGAAACATTCAATATGTGAATATCAAGCTTGAATAGACTTTTCAGTCTAGTGGCAGCTGTTTCACTGTTCAGTTTCCATCCAAACGAGAAAGAAAACAACAAAACCAGAACCCTGATGTTGTTTAAGGTAATAAACTGAGACTTCGAGATGAAACTTTTCTGCGCCTAGTTTGAAATGGATAAGTTTGAAAGTAAGCGGACTTCAGATGGCGAATATATAGAACATTGTTCTATTTTACGACAAGGTATCAAATTGGAAATGGGTTTCTTAAATTCCTTTGGCATATCCCCAGATTATAACAGGATTTAATCTGACCTCGGTGTCTTATTTCCACTCTATTTAGAAAGAAATTACATGAAGATGAAAAAGATATCCAATAACCTTTTAAAAACCAGTTTCAAAATAATGCTGCAAGCATTTACGTTGACATTATCTTTCCAAATACGGTATAATTATATTTGTTTAAAATTTGTGCTCCAAAGTAGAAAGTAATCTTTTAGGTTTTATATTTGTCTCTGAAACATAAAAATATCATTATTTTTTTCTGTATATGAAATAATACTCTAACAGTATTATGGTAAAAAGAATGAATTTCAATAGAAACGAACAAATTCCTTACATGGTGTTTATAAACACAGAACACATTTTTCTGTATTGTTTCCGAATACCAATAATGTTGAAAGCTGAGTGTGACAAGATTTGTTGCATTTTTCTTGTAACAAAAGATTACACCAAAAATGCGTGTTTTACACTCGATAGATATAAATAACGATAACAAATCTAGAGTGATCTTATATTCGAGACGAAACAAGGAAAACGTTGTGAAAAGATTATAATATTACCTCACTAGATTATAGCAGAAAAAGCAACAACACATTTTTCTGGCAGTTAGAAACCATTAAAAGAAAAGACAACGGACTAAACAGCAATAACGCTATGTGTCAATAAGAAAAAAAGGAAATTTCAGAATACGTTTACTCAGCTCTTAAGCTGGAAACTCTTTAGTCCTCAGATTCACAAAACGCCGTTGGATATGTAGGAAAACTGTGTGTGCGAAGAAAATTGATATTTTGGAAAGCATGATGAATTGCTAACCTTGTCACTTGTCAAATCTGTGATTAGTTCTTATGGCACACATTTAATATATTGTAGCACCCTGTTTACTTGTATACATACAGTAGCATGTACTAAATATATTTAGCTCTATGGTCATAAGTACGTATGCAGTAGCGTATACACTTAATGTATTTAGCTCTATCGTTGCAAGTATGCATGTAGTAGCAAACACACTTAACGGGCCCGGCATGGTCAGGTGGTTAAGGTACTCGATTCGTAATCCGAGGATCGCGGGTTCGAACCCTTGTCACACCAAACATGCTTCCCCTTTCAGCCGTGGAGGCGTTATAGTGTTACCGTCAATCCCACTATTTTTCTTTGGTAAATGAGTAGCCCAAGAGTTGGCGGTGAGTGGTGATGACTAGCTGCCTTCCCTCTAGTCTTACACTGCTAAATTAGGGACGGCTAGTGCAGATAGCTCTTGTGTAGCTTTACGCGAGATTCAAACCACACTTAACGTCTTTCGCTGTATCATTATCTGTACGTATGCGATAGCGTACAGTTAATATATTTATCTTTATGATTTCCCGTACCCATAAAGACTCCATTTACCTTATATGCATAGCTTTTTGATAATCTGTACACGATAGCATTAGGATAATATTTTTGGTTTTGTTTTGTTGTGTTTTAATAGCGTGTCTACATTGTCATATCTTACTTTTTGTGAAGTGTCAACACCATCAAATATATATATATATGTATCTTTTTGTGATATGGCAATAGTGTCGTGTTTATCTTGTTTTGTGACATGTTACTACTGTCAAATATGCTTTATTCTTGTGACATGGTTACAATGTTATATTTACCATTTGTGTGTGATATGAAAACACTGTTATGTATAGCTTGTTCTATAGTTTCCACACAAACAACGAACTGTTCATCCAAGCATTCATGGACTTTTTCAGTTGTCGAAAGTCCCCCGCTGATACAGCGGTAAGTCTACGTATTTACAACCCTAAAATCAGGGATTCGATTCTCCTTAGTAGACTCAGCAGATATCCCAATGTAGCTTTGCTATAAGGAAACACATACACCCGTTGTCGAAAAACAAAACGCGCTCGCATTTTGAAATCGTACATACGTTAAAAAAGTAACGGCCCGATCTCACTGTTCAGTAAGATAAGATTATCTCAATGTTGGCGGAGGGTGTTACTGACTAGTTGCCTTCACTCTAGTCTCTTAGCTCAAAATTAAGGAACGGCTATATGAAAATAGTATTCTGAACATAAGATAATGGTGTATATATTATACAACATTTCGTACATCAACCTAGTGTAGCAACTTAAAAATTCATAGAAGGAGGGACAGATTGCCTTATAGATATTAACATAGCAGCCCCAGACGTAGTTCACGTTATTGGTATATTTTTCTTTAATAAAAAGTACGTTCTTTCCGGCCACGTAATCGTTTTTTGAAATACCCGAGTTGAAATACTTTACAATAAAATTTACTTCCAAGCGATACAAGATGGAGGAAATGAGATTTACTTGACTATCTATGAATTTTAAAACCATTAGCGTTGAGAGTATTTGAAATAAATATTGGCAACAAACGTGTATGTGATCTTATCATAACAGTTGGCAGTCGTATCAGCTATTTCTTATCAACATGGAAAAATATTTAAGAATGTTTGTTTGTTTTTTTATAGAGGAAACGGGGGGGTTTACATAAATGAATTGTCAAACAAAAACAGATTATTTTGTAATACAGTATGACCACATGAGATGTAAATTTACAAAATTTGTAAAACATTTGTTGGGAGGTAATAAAATCCAAAGTTGACTCTCTTTGTGTGTCACGAATTTGACCTCTATACAACCTTGATAAATTTCTAAAAATTTCTATCTAAGTTTTTGTTTTTGTTTACTTTCGCGCAAAGTTACATGAAGGCTATCCGAACTAGCTGTTATTTAGCAGTGAAAGACTAGAGAGAGAGAGAGTAAGTAGTCATCACCACTTACAGCCAACTCTTTTACTAACGAATAGAAGGATTGACAGTCACATTATAACCCCTCCACGGCTAAAAGAGCGACCATGTTTGGTGAGACGGTGATTTGAACCCGATACCCTCAGAGCGCCCTAATCACCTGGTTATGCCGGGCCATTTCTACGTCTCATTATTTCTAACACTATTTTTTTTTTACTCTTTGACCTGTTTTTTTAAAATGTATAAAGCTGGTTATAAGAAGGCGAAATATTATGTGGATCTACATTATCTCCATGAGTAGAGTTCTTTGTTACCTGATACTAATGAGCTAAGGAAGTAAATCTTTGACGACGTAGGAAAGACAGAGTCCAAATGATTTTTTGTTCCAAGCGGATTGTTTCAGAAAGTAAAAAAACCAAAAACAACATAAATTAATAATTAATTCATTATTAGCATTTTCGCGATAATAAAGTTAATTAGCAGCCAGGGCTTTTGCTGTTAAAGGAAATGACAGGTTCTGTTGTATCTAATCCCTGTAAAGAAACATTCTGTTCTCTTGTAGTTTGGTTTCCATAGTAATTTGTAAGAGCAGTTCATGTCCTTTAGGTCCAATCCACTCCTGTCATGTATAGTTTCTTGTTTTCTTTTTAAGATTACACAGACTTTAACAGAAAGCGAGAAGGTATAAGTGGTTTTCTTTTTATTTAAGATCAAAGACAAAAGTTTAATATTCAACCACTGTATCTAAATGCAACTGGTGTTGTTTAGTAAGTTATTGCTAGGTTTCTGTTTATGTACCAATAAGTGGAATGTGTATGAAATCTTTTTTTTCCTTTAGAACAGCACAGTGCTGCTGTTGAAAATTATATTAACGTTTCTACGTAGCAATAAAATGAAGAAAAAGACATTTTCTATAAAATACGTTTTGAAGAACGTAACGGATAACAATTCTAGAGGTGTATTACGCACACTTGTCTACATATTCCGTAACGAATAACACCGAAAGCTTCCTGAACTGTCTTGAACGACCAACATAACGTTTCCTTCATGTGAAACATAAAGCTCAAAATCATTTCTCAAGAAGTGTCGCCAAAAAAAACAAAACGAGTTTATACATTGACCAGGCCGTTGGTAATATTTTATGATTTTGTTTTAGTACAATTGGATCAACAGCGTATATACAAGATTGTAGCTAGTTTGTACATCATGTTTATAGAGTATAACTTGCAGCAGAAAATTATTCAGTTAAGGTAAGCTAGGGAGTGACGTGTGTGTGTCTTTTTCTTATAGAAAAGCCATATCGAGCTATCTGCTGAGTCCATTGAGGGGAATCGAATTCCTGACTTTAGCGTTGTAAATCCGTGATGGTCAATGAGTCTGACTTGAAGACGAAGGTTAATGATTCGCAACCCGTTCTAAAAAACAACAACAACACACACTACACTTTTGAGCCATCAGTGCGTTATATTCTATGAAATTAACCCAAGAGTTTAAGGTGAATACTGTTGATAAGCTGCCTTTTAGTTTAGTCTCTTAGCTCTATCAATGTGTTAGAGAGAACTTGTGCTTTTTTTGCATTGCGCGAGTTTCTGAAGCAAGTAAATAATAAATCAAGACACCTTTGTAGATTTACATAACTAATCCATATAAAATATGTTCTAGTAAAACATGACACCACAGGGCCTTTTGTTTCATTTCGAGTGCGAAACACATAAACTCGAATTGTTTTAATGCTTGAGAACTTTCCTATAATATCCATAAAATAAATCGTAAAAAAAGTGACGAAAGTGTTTTCACCAACTTTCCATAAACTTTATCCAAAAATAACAACACTATTTTAACAAAGCAATAAAACCTGCATCAAGGAAAAGTAACTAAAAACATACAACACTTTCACAAAATTCGGTAATGACACGAATGGCTCAATGGTAAAATTGTGGAGGCTAATTTCACTAAAATTCGAGATTCGATCCAGAAGTGGGCGAGCAAAGAAAGCCCATTGTGTTACACTGCTCTGAAACAAACACAACTTAATAACATCTTATTTGATAACTGTGCTAAGTTAAATATTATAAAACCCGTCAATAAGATTAAGCCTCACATTTAACTTAGAAAAAGTAACTCGTCTCACAAAGTTTTTCAAGGCTTTTTGTGACATTTAAAACAAAATGTATTACAATAATATTTAAAGGCTAATTCACATTTTCTATTTAACTAATTTGATGGTATTCTCCGATCTTTCAAGTGATCTTCGAATTTCTGAGACCTATAAATTATGAAGATTTTATTTTGTGAAATAAACTTCTTGGTTTGAACTACCATGGTTTCTCGAACAGACATCGACTAATCGTTCGTTGATTCCTCATTTTGTGTCCACAATAGGTTGTAATGATGGCTTAGTAAGTCATGCTTAGAGTATGTTTTGTTTAAGATCAGTAGAAAATGTATTATCAAGACTAATTGACTTCAGCCTGAATGGCACCTTATGCGCACTAAACAGGTTAGGTCATATACCACTATACGACTAAGGTTAATAGTTCCTAATTTTTCACTACTGACCAGAAGGAAGGCAGTTAGTAAGCGTGATATTCTTGCAACACAGAGGCGTTTTTCATCGTCCTCAACTGTCGCTTTTATAATGATATTTCTGTAACACAAGGTTTTTTCGTCTTCTTCAACCGTCGTTCTTGTACTAATATTCCTGTAACACAAGGTTTTTTCGTCTTCTTCACCCATCGTTTTTATTTTGATATTCCTGTAATACAACGTTTTTTTCGTCTTCTTCAATCGTCGTTTTTATTTTGATATTTCTGTAACACAAGATTTTTTTCGTCTTCTTCAACCGTCGTTTATATAATGATATTCTTGTAAAACAATGTTTTTTGTCTTCTTCAACCATCGTTTTTATAATGATATTCTTGTAACACAAGGTGTTTTCGTCTTCTTCAACCATCGTTTTTATAATGATATTCTTGTAAAACAATGTTTTTCGTCTTCTTCAACCAACGTTTTTATAATAATATTCTTGTAAAACAATGTTTTTTCGTCTTTTTCAAATGTCGTTTTCATAATGCGTCCAATATTAAAAGTAAGGAGCGTGTCCTGCAATCTTAGACTTTCTATTCCGCAACTCGGCAAATTATTTTAGGGCCCAGCCTTACCGTGAAAAGAAGTTTAAATATTGTAGGACCAAAAATATTCGAATGTATCAATATTCATTCCTCGTAACAGAAACACTCACTGATCCTACCGAAAACTAACATTCTTACCTCGATGATTGTTTCCTGAAACTCATATTTATGGAATAAATTAAACAGTTGTTGTTCGTGGATATAGCTGGTATATCCATTAGCAGTAAGTACATAAATATTAATTCAAAGGTGAAGAAAGGTACGTTCATATCAGTAACAAAATCCATTTGTGGATCAAACGTGTAAAGACTGAGCTTCGATAATACACTCGACAATACGCAGATTGTGAAAGAACGTATCGAGTTACCACCAAACATGTGAGCATGTATAATTGGACCAACATTATTTCCAACACAACTTGAAATTATTATAGTGCATGTTACTGCTACCAAAAGCGGAAAATATCTTTCTCTAATGGAAATAATTTAACCAGCCCGCTTCATGCAAACGAGCAAACTTAACTGTCTCTATTCTGTAAAGAGTAAGTCATTAAAGTACACTTACATGAATATTCAGTAACATGAAATACAAATCTCACAAATGAGAATTCCCATGGAAAATCCGTTTGTAGATATATTACAGTGAAATAAAACGGCTCCAAGCAACACCTTGACAACTATAATGCGGAAATGCAAGACAAAACAGCGCAAGCGTAGCCTCGGCAAGCCACTATTTTCTGTGATTTATCATATAATTTAAATGCATTTATGAAAAATAGTTGTCATTAATGTACGCATTTCAATAAATGACACTTCATTTTCATCGCACTGCAGTTTGGAATGTTTTGCAAATGACCTTTGAGCCATTTTGTTCTTGTTAAAATTCAGTTATAAAAGTATTTCCTGTTATATTTACTTTAGAAATTTGAAATTATTGAGGGTTTACCTCTTTGTCTCGTGATTTCTCTTACAACAGTTCGTCTTTCTGAGGTAACACGACTGATATAGCTGATTATAACGCTATTGTTTTCGTTCATAGCCCTCTAGTAAAGATATGGTTTAAAGTTTTCCTGCTTTAAGAACAGAAAACTTGCCTTTTTTCCATCATTAAAAGAAAATGACGCATCCTAAAAGCATTTTTCACTGTATAAAATCCTATAATAGCGTACAATGCTTTTAAAATATGAACTCCTTTAGAAAAGATTTGTGTTTTCTCGATTATTCTGCTCAGCAGATAAGCGGGTGATGTGACGGTGTTTAAGTTTGATTTTTTCTTCTGACAGTTAGACATTAAAAAGTAATCAAGGAAAGATGGAAAGAGAAGAATTTTTTAATAAAACGAACTTCCGAAATATTTCTTATAGTCTGAGAGATATTATTAAATAGTCAATTGTTGTATGTTGGTGTGACAGTGATGGAGAAGTAAAATTACGTCTGATTGAAAAATGAAATTGACTTCCATCTCTAAATAGAGGATAATTGATTACCTTAAAACAAACAAAATTGAATAAATTGTGTAATTTGCATTAATGATTCGTTGACTAAAACTATAATCGCTTTGTTTTTGTTTTTTGTAAAAAATTAGATTGGCCATTGATAGTTGACTTTTTTAAAATAGAAATAAGACAGTTTCGAAATAATTGTTTTTTTTTTAATATGTGTCCGAATAAAAAAGTAAGCGCGTAAGAAAATGATACAGACTAATACAGAACACTTATTTTTGTTAGGAGAAGATAAGACACTAGAGGTAGTGTTTCTTATTTAGGTATCACATTACATCACGCACGCAGACACACACCAACATAATACACTGCTGGCCAAAATCTTAAGGCCAATGAACATAAAGAAAAAAAATTGCATTTTGCGTTGTTGGACTCAACCACTTATTTGAGTAGAGCTTTGAAAGATGAAAATAAGAAAAGGGAAAATAAAAATAAAAAACGTTTTTAGCATTTAATAGTGAAAATGAGAACATTATGAAATTAGCCTAAATACTAGCTGGTCAAAAGTTTAAAACCATACCAAAAATAAGTCATAAACAGGGTAGGAAATGCCCGACAACAGGTCTCAGTAGTGACTTGTACGGCCGTCATTGCGAATAACTTCAAACATTCGCTTTGGCATAGTTGATATAAGCGTTTACAGAAGGCTGGCTGGAATGTTATTCCACGTGGTAAAGATGGCTTCACGAAGATCATGCATTGTTTGGAACTGACGTCCATTTCTATAGACTTCCATTGCCATACACCCCCAAACCTTTTCAATGGGATACAGTTCGGGTGAACAAACTGGATGGTTCAAAAGAATCACGTTATTCGCCATAAAAAAAGTTCTTTCTCCTGCGGGCATTGTGGATTGCAGCGTTGTCCTGCTGAAAGGTCCAGTCATTTCCATACAAGCAAGGGCCTTTAGTCAATAAGGATGCTCCCTCCAACTTGCCAATATAGCCAGCTGCTGTTTGACGCTCCTGTATAACCTGAAGCTCCATTGTTCCATGGAAGGAGAAAGCACTCTAAGTCATGATGGAACTTTCTCCATTGTACTGTGTAAAAAATGTCTCCTGTGAGATATCCTTATCGTGCCAGTAACGTTGGAAGCCATCTGGACCGTCCAGGTTAATTTGTTTCTCATCAGAGAACAAAACCTTCGTCCACTTTTCTACGTCCCATGTTTGGTGTTTCTCAGCAAAGTTTAACTGAGCTGTTTTATGGTGTGGAAGGAGGCGTGGCCTTTGAAGACGTTTACGGTTTTTAAAGCCTTTCTCTCGTAGATGCCGTCTTATTGTTCTTGAGCTGCATTCTGCGTCCGTAAGGGGCTTAATCTGGTTCGACGATCGGCTGGTGTCCTGCCGGATAACCAGTCGAATCTTCCTGCTCAACGCCGGCGAAATTTTCTTGGGCTGACCACTTGAAATTCTCGTTCCGTATCCCCCAGAGAAATTTGCAACAGCAGTTTTACTACGCCCAATATCACCAGCGATGGCGCGTTGAGAGAGACCTTGCTTTTGCAGTTCAACAATTCTACCACGTTCAAATTCTGTCAGCTTTTTAGCCTTTGCCATGTTTTTACCCAATGTAACACAGGAGATGTCAGTGGGAGATGTTGACAACGCTAATGCTTGAACACAAATGACTAAATTTCGTTACGTGTTTACCGATTAACGCTTCGTTTCAGAATGGGTCTTAAACTTTTGACCAGCTAGTATTTAGGCTAATTTCATAGTGTTCACATCTTCCCTGTTAAATACTAAAAAGGTTTTTTTTATTTTCCCTTTTCTTATTTTCATCTTTCGAAGCTCTACTCAAATAAGTGGCTGAGTCTAACAGCGCAAAACGCATATTCCTTATTTATGTTCATTGGCCTTAAGATTTTGGCCAGTAGTGTATATTATAAGTAGCCTCCCGCTAGGACAGCGTTAAGTCTTCGGACATAGCAGATAGCCCGATGTGGCTTTGCTATAAAAAAACACACATATTATAAGCACCAATGTATACAAACATTACAATATAATTTATACACCAACTTGTAAATTGGGTTACTTTCGATACTTTTAAAACTGCAATATTCAGTTATTAAAAAGTCGTTTGCTACAAAACCAGAAATGCTGAAAAGGTAACAACACTAATTGACCTGTTTCAACCAGTGTTTGATGTAATCATTGAAAATTCTCTACTGCCACCTATATAGTGCATAAGTAGTCCGTTGTGTGGAGTGCAGTAAAAATAATCAGGTAAAGTACGGTTTAGGCTTAACTTAACTGACAAGATGCGGTTTGTTGGTTAGCGTATGAAGCTGACATTGATTAGTTTTGTAATATTTAAACAAAACTCAATAATGTTATTTTCCTAAAAGCTTCTAGGAATTATTAATATCCGAAAATTAAAAAAAATGCTTTGAAATGTAACTGAAAAAAAACCTTTCATCGAGTCTTATTCTCCTTTTAACGTTTTCCCGGGTGAATTTGCCTATAATACGTCATTCAGATACTGTTTTGCACGTCATTATGATTAAAAACATATTTAAACTCTTAAGATGTGTTGATATCAGGTTCAAAATGGTGACCAGGTTATATACGCAACTCTGTGAAAAACCATAATATATATTCGTCTTTACGAAAACTAGCAAAGAACTATGTCCAATCGGACCATTTACTTACAACGCTAAAATCCGGGGTTCGATTCCACTCAGTGGAAACTGTAGATAGCCCAGTATGGCTTCATTAAAAATAAACATGCTTTTTTGGCCTCACAGGGACGGCAGGACGGTGTGCACATGCACCATTTACGGGCATTAACCAGGATAAACTGGTTACACTGTCAAATGTATAGAAATCGGAAATTAATACATGCTTTAGAAACCGTATCTCACTTACAAAGAACACCTGAAAATTTAAAATGATCAGAGGTCAGAAAGTTTGGAAATTTGCATCATGGAAAATCAAGATTTATCAATTCTATATTTCCTAATATTTGTGTATATATTGTCTAATCAAAACTAAAATATTTTACTCGTCATAGTTTCCCGTCTTTAAGTACGAGCTTTCTCTGTTGCTTATGTTTTCAATGGAAGCATTAAATGTTTCATTACAAAAATGACAGGACTAATTTTTCCAATAAGTGTATGTTTTAATTTTTTTCTTAAGGTGTTAGAATGTTACCACACGTACCTTACTTGCATTAGACATGTTCAAACCTTAGCTATGACATTAATCTGATCTTTAATATTGTTAGGTTAAAACAACATTGTCTGTATGCTTCCTTGTGTGGATCTTAGTGACAGTCACTTCCCACAAATTTGAAATCAAACGTGAAAATCTATGCACATATAAACAATTAATTCGTCCATTTTTGCACTCATATTGCGCCATATGTTTATATATATATTCCGTATTTTATTTCTAGCACATAATCATATGCGTGAAATGATACTGCTAATCTCACAAGAAAACTCCGAAAAGACTCGTAAATCAATTTTTTCGTTACACAAGTTACTCAAGTGTTACAACCATTCAGTTCAGACCAATAGTAATAACCTTTAATGACATCACTAATTTCCTCGTCGAATCATGACGTGGCATGTTTGTAACCTAACCAACAAAATTCTTTCAGAAATCAGAAAATGAAGTGAACTTCAATTTTTGCTGTTGGTTCCCTTAATTACTTTGTGAAAAAGCATGTCAGCGGAGAAGTGATTTCCTGTAAAAGACAGTCTTTAGGCTTCTCACGTTCAATAGAATCGATTCGTCCGCCTGGTGGCGGGTCTTCGTGAAAGTGTAGTCCTTTAGCTGTACATACACACATACAACAATCTTTTCATGTGATTTTTATCCGTGTAATTCATATAATTGTAAGTAATATGAAATACGTGTAAAAATTATTCATTTTTTGTTATATTAAACAATAATTACTAATTTTTAAAACAACAAAAAGTCCTATAAAACTACTTTAAAACAATTTTTGAATGAAGATATACGTAAAATCAAATTGGTACTAAAACTAAAGCCTGCATTATTTGATCCCGCTTGAAAGAAATTTCGACCGAGTCGTAACCCAGAACGTTTTAATGTTTTCATCAGTCACATTCCAGTTCATTTTTCTTCTGCTGTTAAACACCTTGGTGTTAACTTTTATCTCTGCTCAGTAACAAGGCTTTGCATCGGCTTCACCTTCTGGAAAGCTAATCTAGATCAACCTAGGAACTAAATCCACCTCTCATACTTTATACGTACAAAACTATCGTACGTTCCTGACTCACATATGATCACACTTCCTACATTTCAGCCGCATCTTCTTTTTATGACGGTCTACAGATAGCGTCACGATATCTGCGTCGCCTTTCACGTTAAGTTACCAACTCCCACTATATGTAGTGAACTGTATGATCGTATCACCTTCCAAACTATCGTCAAACATCTTTTCCAGCTTCAAGCTCGACATATCACTCAGCTTTTGTTTAGCCCATAGGATCTTTATTAACGTCTTGCTCGATGAAAAGACTCATTTTTCAAGAAATCTACTTTCACAATTTGATCATCTTATAAATATGTACTTGGTGTCTCTTCCAGTAAGTGATCTTGGTTATGATGTCGAAGCAATGACTAATTTATCATACTATATTTACATATCTCAAACAATGATTTCACAGTCAATTTGAACTGACTACGTTGTCCACACAGAAGGCGGATCACACATTTTTATTCGCTGCATGTGATACTGTCTATCAATCAGTAGACAGTTTCTGCAGTTCATCTGTTAACCTACACGTTATGTAAATTTCCTTCTTGGCCAAGGGTAGGGAGCAACCTTCTATAAGTACATCAGTTTTTTTAAGGCTAGAAATCAAATAAAGTTGACAATAAAATAAGAAAAGATGTTTCACTATCATCTTGTTCCCCGCTGGTACAACGGTAGTCTTACGGATTTACAACGCTAAAATCATGGGTGGACTCAGTAGATAGCCCAATGTGGCTTTGCTATACGAAAACACATACACACAAGCACATACAAACTGTCATCTTTCAAGCCAACTGATGACTTTTGATATTAAACGACATGCATCTTTAGTAATGACTTGGAGAAGATAAAATACAGCTTTGAAACTGTATTTTTACAATCTGTGATTTCACTTCCAACGTGATCAAATTAAAATAACTGTGAAAAAACAACATCTGCAGATCAAGTTATTTTTATAACAAATACCAGATGAACTGGCTTTCAACACTTCGGCAACTTTCTGTGTTTTCTGAAACACTGGTTATCTGACTTTATTTAATATTAGTTTTATTCTATAAGGAAAGCTGCTTATGTGTGCGTTTCAATAAGTGGAAAACTAGACTGAAGTAAGGAAGAAAATTTACAGCTGATTCAACAATATCTCCCTCTAACAGCTGTTTTGGAGTCTTTAAAATACAGGGTGATACTAAGGGAAAACGCGTTTTTTGTTTGTTTGTTTGTTTTTCTGTCCAAATAGCTTCTTTGCGACACGTTCGTGTTCAATATTTCGAAATCTCCGCTCTGAAAGGCGTGTAATTTACTGAAAATCAATTTTGAACGTGGTCATTTCTCTGATCATACCCCCAAGCCGTAGGAATATATTCCACGATAGGAATAGGTATCGGCCTGCCAAAGAAACCAGCAAAATGCTAAATATATCGTTCATTTTCTGCAAGTGTTAGTTTCTTGCAAATAAAAAAATCAAGATTACCTCCATCCTGGAGTAGAATCCAATCGAATGAAACATATGGATCATAGATCAACATAGAACCCGAAACATAGATGTGAAAGAAAAAATGCTTGGCTAAGTAAACAGCTAGAATTTAAAAATAATTTCATGACAATGCTCAAACAACAAAAATATATTACTTAGATAAATAATTGTTCCTGCTTTTTTAAATATGTACTTAAAATATGTAATATCTTTCAATATATCCCAGTTTCAACTATAGATACTACTCTCCTCCTATCAAAATATGGTACTTATGAATCACCCGAAGATGAAAGAATGGTTGTTTAAGTTATGTAAATATATATATATTTATACATACATACTGAAACACACTAAAAACTCCATCATCTAGGTTTTACTTCAATAGCTCATTGGGCACATACAATATATTATTTACATTTGAAACAGCGAGCAGCTAGGTTTGTTGATTGTTTGAGTAGTATTGTCTTTTGGAATAACAAAATCTTAGGCACAACACACGTGATTTCATACAAACACCAGGTGCTCAGTGCGTCTTTGTTTTTTTGTATGAGGCCTCACCGCACATAGATATAATGAATTACCAATACAAAGTATTCTATTATTACAGCGTTGTTTGATCTTTATCATAAAAGGGTGAAATTGTGAATTTTTGTTAATCGCAAGTTTTCGCATCCCTTGTTAGAAGGAATATGGCTGAACTGCAGAACGATTTGTTATTACAATAATAATGAAATCTATTTTAATGCACAAAATATTAAATACAAGAACTTTTATTTTCAGATATAATATAAACATTTTTAATAGACTAAAGATAAATTGCTAACGACTGCTAATTGTAAGAGCGTATAAATGGATTGTTTATTTCTTTAACAAATGATATTCGAAACGAGTCTCGAACAATGGACCATGGTAATATAATTAATATAAAAATAATATTTTCCATAGTTGTCAAATATTGATTGAAAATTTATTTGCTGTACAAAAACGACTATATGGTTATAAATAAATAAAGCGGCCATGAACCCAAGTATTCAAGGTTCGCGACCCGTTTCCGCAAAATCCTTTCCTGACTTTGAAGTTATAGGTGCGCTATGAGGTTGAAAGTCAAATCTCATTATTCGATTAGAGTCATTAGATAAAAGTAGCACAGAAGTTGGCGGTCTATGGGAGTGATTGGTTAACCAACTTCACTCCAGCCTATCAGTTGAATATTGGAGGACGGCTTCATGGAGTTATATATGGCCGTTTGCCCTCCAGTGGCTCAGCGGTATGTCTGCGGACTTACAACACTAAAAACCGGGTTTCGATACCAGTGGTGGGCAGAGCACAGATAGCCCATCGTGTAGCTTTGTGCTTAATTCAAAACAACAAATATGGCCGTTTTATATTTTTGTGTAAACTTCTAAAGCAAACAAACAAACTCGCTAGGGAAGAGAAAGAGACTTGATGAGCTATCATACTGAGTATCCTGTATGTGTTTGTTCGTTACAATCATTCATCCAGTGAATTAAGACACACAGTTACCGAATTCTCTATAGAGACGACCAACTCGGGAGCAACTAAAGAGTTCAGAGATCTTTCTTCTTCATGTTCCACACATCGAACCAGTTAAAACCTTATCTACTTATAATTTCGGTATTTAGCTGCTTAGTTCTCTGAGGACTTACTCTTGTTTTTATAAACAATTGGTTTTACGGGTAAATAATAATTTATAATAACATAAGATTGCAATACATATTGTAATTATTTAAAAGTTAAAAAAACTAATGAGGAGCTTATTAATATGAAAAATAATTGTAACAAAACTACATAAAACTACGCGTCTAGTAATCAATAATCAAATCAATACGAAGTAAAAAAATGTATTCAAGGAAAATTATTCAAGGAAAAGTAGTCAAATACTTACAAAGAGAAAGTTCAGCACATAAACAAATTAGAAATAATTATTTATTGGGTTACTATTCACTTCTACAGTAATATTCTAAGTATTCCAGGAAAGTAAGTATAACTATGCTTTATATGTTTGACTGAAATTACGCAGGTGACGTAAATATTTCATTGCTTGTTCGAAACCTTTAGATCAAGTAATGACAGTCAGCTTGATTGATGGCTTATATCTCTACAATCCTGATTTCGATTTATGCGACGTTCACATTTCAGATAGCCCATTGATCAGTTTTACGCTTAAACGTAAACAAATTTTACTTCGTTCGTGTCTGTCTGGCCAATCATAATTTTCGTGAAAGTATACCTTAATGATAAACACGCTACCATGACTTCTAAACAGAAAGCTAAAAAAGACTTACTTAGTTATTTATATAATATCAAATCAACTATAAACCACTCAGAAAAACTACTGAGTAATTTGTTGTAGGAAAACTAGACAGGTGAAATCACAGAAAAACAGAAAGTCATTTGCTTGTTACTGTTAAGTGAGAAGCTGCACAAGGGCCTCTACGCTGTGCTTGTAGCAGGAATCGAGCCCTATATTTAGCGTCATTAGCCCTGAAGATGATTGCTCATCAACTGAAGGAAGGGAAATAGTGTCTAGTGAAAGCACATATTTTTCAAAAGAAGATTTCGTAACGTGTAGGTACTCATGTTCCTCTATGCAAGAACGTGTAAAATCAGGCCTCAAAGCACATGCGAATAGACAGACAGATAAATAGATAGTTTAAAACAATTTTTTTTAACTTCAGTAAGCTATGGAAAATCGCTTAACGTTCCAATTCCGAGGTATTAGATAGGTGAAAATTGCACTATTTAAAACTAAGCAGATGCATATAAATAAAGACAGGTGTATTTATTTACATACTCAAAGATATATATGTATGCACATATGTACGTGTATATTTATCTGAATATACGTCGAGGTAATAAATCAGAGCATCTTGAGTATCCAGAATGTGCTAACATATTCAGAACTAGTTGTTTATTGATGTGTTTCTTTGATCTGGCAGACGTTTACAGTGAACATGACACCATAAAAACAGATTCAGATATGCTTGTTTTCTACATGAATAATGACTGCTCGTGACTGATGAGTTAAGATTGTCAAGAGAATATGCAAAGTCGATTACCAGTATTTTCTGGATAAACCTTTTAACGGATGGCAAAGATAGAGAGGGCCACACACTGAAGTAAACAGAACTTCCATTTCGGGGAGAAAATGGAACACTTAACAAAGGTTTACATTGTGACTGTGGATAAAAAACAAAAGGCAAAGTATACTATAAAATAGAAATCAATTTTTAAAGAAGCCTTGAATTTACTTCACAAAATATTCAGTCCTGTATTTGAAAAACAACTAAAAGCTTTATTTTGCAATTATTAATGTCTTGGTTAAAACTAAAAGTGGAGAAATGCATGAGTTAAAAGATCCAGGTGGCAACTTAAAAAACATTAACTACAGCTTCAGGTAAAAACAGATGAACATACTAGTTAAAGCATCATAAAATCAATAAATATAGCAGTTAAAGGTCCATAAAAATTTATGAGTAAACACGAAAATTAACAATCAAGTAAAATAAAGATCTGTGTGTAAAGTTGACTATACTTAATGATACGATTTGTAAATGAAATATTTCCACTAAATAAGAAATATTCATAATAATATTATGCTATAAAAATTATGATAGACTATGCTAATACAACATATGAAAATGGATGTTTGGAGAATTTCTTTCACGTATTTAAATCTATATATAATAGTACTAGTGCAAATGTTTCTGGTGAAATTTTCATGAGTAAATGTACGTTTCAACCGTAAAAGATCCTTGGGAGAAGCATGTTAAATATATACAGTGAAGATTACATTAGAGAGTAGAAGAGAGAATTCATCCGTTCAGTGACTAGACATATAAACAGCTGTTCTTGGTGAAAATTTAGATTCTGAATCAAAAGTTTTGGATCAAGTAAATAACCAACAATTAACAAGTACTTCTCAATTATAAATTCCGATAAAACTGAATAACTAGTGCTTAGTCCAATAAAAACTTTTAATAAAATATTGAAATTAATTTTCCTTGACTAGTCACTTACAAAACTCGACGGAAAGCCTATATAAGTATACACCAAACCGGTGTAACGAATTTATTGTTATACATTTATTTTAATATCTATGTTTGTTTTAGTCTAATCCATGTAACGCGTATTGTTAAATGTGTATCGCGCAAGCCCCGCCTGTTCTCTAATTTGTAAAAGATTCTCGAGCATAAGGATTAACAATGTACTAGGTGTGTACGTGATACTAGTAACTGACAGTATATTGTTGCTAAGTGAACTTTCGAGAACGTCTTCTAAAAAAGATTATAAATTGACACGCCAAAAGACAGTAATAAAATAATGTTTGGTCACTACAATCGGTGCACTATAAGCCTCGGAAGCTATTACTGTGACAAACGCTTACATGAGTGTGTGTTTTTCTTATAGCAAAGCCACATCAGGCTATCTGCTGAGCCCACCGAGGGGAAGACAAACGCTTATAATCAGAAAGCTAACAGTTAATTATTTGACCAGAAACGTTTATAGATTTCGAACATTACAAAATTCAGTGAATTAACTTTGGATTTTAGTATTTCTACGAGAACATTAGATATTTTCGACGTAAAAACAAAAAAAAACTCACGGGTGAAGAATGGCGCTAGCTGGCATTCATGTCAAGTGAAGAGTACATGTGTATTAAAATAAAAGTAATTTGCGTCTCGTGATCCGAAGACAAACTATTCAGTTCCAGACTAAATAAAGGGCTTAATATTGTTTGTAAGTTAATAAAACTTTTGTGTATAAATCATTATTTGTAATAACTGTTATTATAAATTGTATTGTTGTTTGTAAGTTAAAAAGAAAACTGTGTATATCAATCTTGTAGACAAATATCATAAGTATCATGCATATTGACATTCAACTAACTTCTAAATTTAAATTAATTTTTCCGGCTATTTGAAATCGTAGCACGTAACATAATAAATAAATCGTAAATCCGTTCGAGATAAATTATAATACATAACACTGGTAAAATTTCAAAGCATGGCCTGTATTACGGTTAATAGCCTGCAGAGAACGGGTACCAGGCTCTGTTTAACAGCGGGAAGAGAAATGGTACCTCTAATGTATTTGCTAACCGGTACGCCACAGTTAGCAGAACATGTATAAAACTCCGACATTTACGACATACAAAATTAGAGTCACCTCATTGCAGCGGATTATTTCTTAAATGATTTATTGAAGTTCTTAAAATCGTCTAGTGGTTACGTACGTGACCATCAACGCTTGACATTCACTAGTAAACTTGAAATCTGATAATAAACTGCACCCATCAAAATATCAAATCGCGAGTTGCTTGTAAAGTACAAATTCTCTGTGTGTTTCTATATATGCAGATTATACAACAAGATCTGGTGCTTAAGAACTCAAGATTTATATAACCTATCGTATGAACAAAACTCAACCAGCTTCGTCTCCGCGCAGACGTCTATATTACTTTATGACGCACGTGAGCACTCTCGCAACTATAGGCGTCACCATTAATATTGCTCGGATCAGTGCCAAAGAAACTCAACTAAGATCTGTGAGAAAGTATAAGTGTTCCTCAAAATCGATTTACACTTTTCCAATTAAATGTATATAGCCCATGAGAACTAACCGTCTAGTTATTTTAGCATTACTATAAGATGAAATCACGGGATCCATTATCGGATTAGCTTTGTTTGAAAAAGAAAGGGATGGGGCGAACGGAAGGTAAAAGAGCTAAAATGTTAAAATACACATTTACAGGACATTGCTCATTTGTCATTGACTAATGCGTTAAATTAGTTTTGAAGATTAACTGGCACCTTCTTTGAACGTTGTCATAGCAACAAGATTGCGTATATTCAGAATTATTTTACATGAAAAGTTGTTAAGGCAACACATTTTTTATGGTTAAGAAATGTCTTCTAAATTTGTTCATAGTAACATAGTTGATTTTAATCGAACATTTAAAATTGTTTATTCTAACAGTTAAACAGAATTTAATATTATTGCTAAATAATACGAGTTCAGTTCACCTTTCTAGGGAAAAAAAAGAGGCTTAGCTGTTAGAATTTCCCTAGAAGCTTCTACTTAAACTATTTGTTTTCGCTCACTGATTATTCAAAGTATTTTATAAAGAGACTATTAGAACATACCCTATGTAATGTGTAAGGAGACTATCACAACGTATCCTATGTAATATGTACTTGTCTGAAAAGCTGCAAACACTTTTAAGAAATATAAAGAAGTGGAAAACCGAAAATTAACTCTTTTTTCATTTAGTTTTACCTAGATATCTTATTTATCGTTTCTGGGGGAACAGACATAAGAAACGGCACGTTGTGAAAGCAGTTTTTTAGTTTTTTATTCTCAATTTGCTGTATTCTGGAGACCATATTACTTTCTGCCTAAGCCTAAAAAGGAGAAAATGTATATTTTAAAGCATTGGATTATCAGGATTCGGTTATATTCATATTTGATTTACTAAGTAAGAAACTGACCAAGCAAATCAGTAATTAAATTAATAATTTTAAAATGTAATTTAAAGAGATTTTATGCAGTAAACAGCAATGTACTTGAACAAACCATACAACTGAATGGAGTTATCTCAACAACACAAGAAACCGATCTTGTTTTACCTTTATATTAACAACACAAGAAACTGACGCTGTTTAACCTTCTTTAACAACACAAGAAGTTAATGTTGTTTTACCTTTATGTTAACAACACAAGAAACTGACGCTGTTTAACCTTCTTTAACAACTCAAGAAACTGACGCTGTTTAACCTTCTTTAACAACACAAGAAGTTAATGTTGTTTTACCTTTATGTTAACAACACAAGAAACTGACGCTGTTTAACCTTCTTTAACAACACAAGAAGTTAATGTTGTTTTACCTTTATGTTAACAACACAAGAAACTGACGCTGTTTTACTTTCCTGTTATAAACACAAGAAACCGATACTGATTTAACTTCCTGTTAACAACACAAGAAAATGATGTTTTACTAAATGATTCAAATTTAACTCCATAAAATAATGTAATATTATTTAGGTTGAATAACTGTGGAATAAATACGTTTATTAACAATGAATTAATTCTACCTCTGCTAGTGTAGCAAAACCAAGGTGTATGCAGGTTACATCTTAAAACTACGTGTAAATTTCATAAGTAATTCCTTTACACAATACTGCTTGAAGATTTATAACGCTAAAATTCAGGATTTGATTAATTCGGTAGGCACAGCATAAAAAATCCGTTGTGCAGTTTTGTGCTAAACAACAAGCAACTAAATATAGAATACTCTAAAATTAGGGTATTATAATGTATGCACGTTTCTTTTTATTATTGTTTTTTCAATAAAACGAATACAAACCGCAATCATTATTACATTATTAAAAGAAATCCAGATCACTAACGATCGACAACCCGGCTGGAACAATTTGTTTTTGATTGCGGATAATTACATAAAGTATTCTAATAAGAAAACATTTGTGTGGCATTATCAAGAATTACACTTTAATTTACCATAAATAAATTGCTGCTTGATATAAAAAATGAAATTATTAAAAACTTCTCATTTATATAGCTGAATAATAAACTTAAAGGCGTTAAAATTTTAGACTTAATTATTTCGCGATATTTTTTGTCAGCTGGAAATACACTTCACTTCTATTAGGATAATGAAAATTAAAGAACGTACTTGAGAGAGAATTTAGCGTATTACTTGCAAAATAAGTAATTATGTAAAAATAAGGAATGCACATGACAGAGTATTTAACGTATTACTAAGTATGCAAAGTAAGCAATTATATAAAAATAAAGAGTATGCAAAGGAAATAATTGTGTAAAAATAAAGAACGTACATAACATAGTATTTAACGTATTTCTGAGTATGCAAAGTAAGCAGTTATGTAAAAATTTTTTCCACAAAAACTGATGAATACCATAATCAGTATTAAGATACTGGATAAATTATATTAGACTCAGATATTTATGAAGGTTTTCTATCATACGCGTGGCCTATTGTTAGCGTGCTTAGATTCATGGTTTGCGTTTCGTAGCCAAAAATGAATATTCCGCATATAGGATCCTTCAGCGCTATCTAAGAGTAACGGTCAAATCCCACTGTTTGGTCAGCAAGAGTAGCCCAAGAGTTGGCAGTGGGCACTGTTGACTATCCGCCTCTGAACTGAATAAAGTTGTTACACACTACAAGTGCTTTTATTGTTATTTATCTTCGTCATATAAAAAGAACACGTTATTTATTTCGTGAAACAAGAAACACATTGCTCGAAAAACAAACTGTTCAGAGTATATCTGATTTTGGGCATTTTGTAAATAAATGTAAAGATAATGTCTAAGCAAGATCAGAATCAGGTAACTGGATGCAAAACAAAGGTGCGAACTTATTCCACATCTCGTAGGCTGTTATAGCATAAACGTATTTAAAAAAATATATATATGTTATAGGGCTAATTAAGGAAAAGAAAAGTAACGCTACTCGGTATATAAAAACGTGGTAAGAAAGTCCTATTATCGGATTTTCATTGCAAAATATCTGATTAAGCCAACGATACGTCACACTAAGCAATTCATTAATTAGTAAATGTTATCGGAATGAGACCGTTCGAAACGTACGAAATTAAAAAAGAGAGAGAAAAAAAAAGAAACATTATATACTATAGTTCAGTTTGATGAATCCTTGTTCTATTGTCCAAACAAACTTCGTACTAATGAGAATAAGCTACCACATACGCAGTTACCCAATCATCTGATGAAAAGGAAACCAAGTTAGCACTCCATGAAATCACATCTGGGAAGAATATCAGGGTAGAACATATATCTATATTTGCGGTTTATACGTTCCTAACGATCAAAATCCAACTTTTAGTATCATAAGGTTTCAAAACGTGGATGTCGATAACAAAGAAACGACAATTCTTATGATACAGAACGAGGGCACTGTTTGTGTCATTTATTTATTATTTACTTCAAAACATAAAACTAGAAACTAATCGAACATGATACATTTTTTTCTCCAAAATCGCAGCTTCACAAAATTATCGTAATCTGTTAATAAAGACACTAAAATCACTTATATTTTTTAACTATGTTTTAACTATATTTTTGGTGACGTAATCCATTTAGTGACCTTTTATCAAACTCATCAAGAAGGAGAAGTTGCTTTTCACAGTTTATAACCTCAGTTGTTAGAAAGAACTTTTTTTCGGATCGTTAACATTCTACGTTAATTCATATTTTTCTGAATTCATTTCTGTTTGTCGGCGAACTATTCCCCAAGATTTGGGACTAGCAGAAACAAACTCGCTGGGAGATTTCCAGCTACGTGATGAATTCCCCCTATCAAGAGAAGCTACAGTATTCCCAGAAGGTCATGAAAACATTATAGAAATTTAGAAGTATGTTTCAAGAGTTACTGAACCATAATTTGTTATGATTCAGCTCCCCTCCCCCTCGAGAACATCATGTTGAAAACTGTGTTGATACCCCCAATCATAAGCTTGCGAAGCCTACTTTCCAAAGGGGTTTGTAGTCTGGTAAGATTCCTTTTGGGATAGATAAAGAAGTAACTAGGAGTCTTGGAGGGGTTTGATCTGTACATTGTGGCTCTCTGTAAGAAGACTTTAAATATTCACGGCGTAGCACAAGTGTTTTATGCTCGTATGAAAATATGCACATAGTAGAATATTGTTACCAAACTGTAAGTGTTTGTTTGTTGAATTTCCCACAAAGCTGCCCAAGGGCTATCTGCTGTAGCCATCCTTAACTTTGAGTTGATAGACTAAAAGGAATGTAATTAGTCAAGGACATCTACCGCCAACTCTTGGGCACCTCTTATCTGATCAAACATTGGTACTTGACTGTCACACTTATAATACTCATGGTCCCGAAGTGAGGAGAGTGAGTTTTCGTGGGAGGGAGGTTAACTAGATTTTAGTTTGATACGTTAAATACTGAACCACATTCGTCTCCCAAACTATAATTCTTTAGAGCAACAACTTCTGGTAAATCAATTTCATTTTGTTCTTGTTGTTTTCCTAGCGGTAAAATAGATTTCAAGAATAAGTCACAAGAAGATTTATAAAGCTTGAATGGATTATCCGAAAAAAATCCTTATTCCTCGCAAAGAACTTTATGAAAAATATCTGATTAATAATCGGTGGAGAATTTGCTTTAGTAGAATCGCGGGTTAAATCTCTACATTTAGGCTCAAGCAACATTACACCGTCTTTATGGCGACTGTTTATTTCAAATTAGTTTGTTCCTCTAATTCAACGACAGTTTACCTAAGAATTCCATGTTTGTCGTTGAAATAAATAATAATGTCAGACAGCATTTGAAGAGGTTTGTTTTGAACTCTGCGCAGAGCTACACAGAGCTATCTGTACTAGCCGTCTCTAATATAACAGTGAAAGATTAGAGAGAAAGCAGCTAGTCATCACCACTCACCACCAACTCTTGCGCTACCCTTTTACCAAAGGATAGTGCAATTGACTGTCACATTATAACGCCCTAACGGCTAAAAGGGCAAGCACGTTTGGTGCGACTGTGCATTTGAAAAGATTGTAGAACAAAAGAAGATGTTAACCTCTGGTGTTTCGAGGATAGTGTGTTGGCATCTCTCTTCTTGATCGAACCACACTTCGAATAACTATATATAATAAGACCAGACTGAAATCAAAGCTATTCCGTTTTCATACGTTTATGCTAGATCGCCTAGCGGTTTTAGTACTTTGTTTCGTCATTCTATACGCCGTTATATGCAATGGCTCAGAGAACAAATTTATATTCCATACCAGTTGATTCCTTAGTGCAACAAGACATGGGCTGTTATAGGAGCAAACTTGACTTGCTATAAATATTACAAGAGAATGAAACTCACTTCGCATGATGTTTTACAAATGGGGCATGATATCTTTGCACATCAAACGACCATTTGTACTGATGAATGTTAAAATACTAGAATGGGATAAGTTAACAGTTTCCTGTATTTCACGTGCTTTTGGAACTATTGCTACTTCTCTTTTATAGATTATTAACGAACTTTCCACAAAAGACTATGTAAAAGATTTAGTAAAGATTACTTAATAACAAACGTTCTAGGATAGTGTTAAATGGTTATAAAACAACTCTTCATTATATTAATTATAACATTGAAGACATTATTTACTGTTGATTAACATATTGGTTAATTACGTTAAATTACCATACTTTAATAAATACGATGTTTGGGTTTTGTTTTTATGTATGATTTTAACAGTCGATGCTAACCACAAGAAAGTTAAAGCTAATTCCACTTCAGCACGGTTTTTACCTCCCGTTGAAGGGCGTCTCGAAACACCACATAGAAACTAGAAAAAAGTTTTCATTTAGACGTGTCAGATTATTCTTTATTACCTTTTTCTAAGTTTTCTTCTCACGTCTTGTAAAACAACACTCGTCTGTAAGAAAATAAAACTACCTGCAATATTCTATTTTAATTTAGTTTTTTCTTCTTTGTATCTACTAAATGATCTATGTTATGTTCCTCATATACATATGATGGAGTAGACTCTGTTACCTCATTACTACGCTGTTAAGTTAATGGTCCAAATGTAATTTTAGATTTATTGTAGCTATCCTAGCAGACTTATCTGTTACATAATTACTCAGATCGGTATATCAGTCGTTCTGTTTCTTTGTTATCAAGAGTATGAATTGTCTTTTCACGTGTTAAATTAATTTTGTTTCGTCTACAAATAGATTTTCATTTAATCGACTATATTTCTGTATTTGCCGAGATGTAATTTATATCGTTATGCTTGGTAACATCATTAAAGAACGTATTTAATCTTTTTTACAAACAGAAGTATTTGAATTAAAACAGAAAAGATATTAGTACGACGTACATCTTTGACATTTATTCGAATTAAAATGAAATAATTACACAATGTTTAACCGATTTAGCTCAACCTGCTCAAGAGAGATACGTCACAATAAAGAAGAAAACTTAATTCTTCAGAATTACTTCTCTGCCCAGGACTTGTTTGTTTGTTTGTAATTAAGCACAAAGTTACACGGTGGGCTCTTTGTCCTCTGCCCACCACGAGTATCGAAACTTGGATTTTGGCGTTATAAGTCTGTAGACATACTGCTGTGCCACATCCAGTTGGGTCAGTCTGTAAAAACTGTATTGCTCAGATCTAGATCTCTTAGAACACCTTAGATGTTAGTTGATACCAGAACTAATATAAAGTGGATTATCGTTTGAAGATTTGTTTACATGTAAACGATGGTTTATATTTATGTCTTCAAAGTTTGGAGTTATAGTTCTTGCTTTACCCAATTTGTAAAGCACTGAAATCAACACATTTAATTTAGTAAACTACATTAAAATAGGTCTTATGATTGAGCCTCTCGTACGCTGTTTGTTTGTTTTTTTTAATTTTGCGCAAAGCTACACGAGGGCTAGTGCAGATAGTCATCACCACCCACCGCCAACTCTTTGACTACTCTTTTACTAACGAATAGTGGGATTGACCGTCACTTTATAATGCCTCCACGGCTGAAAGTGCGAGCATGTTTGGTGCGACCATGCCGGGCCCGTACGCTCTGCCACAGGCCGAGAGAGTATAACTCTAAGATTCTAGTTTAGATACCCATGGTGAGAGCAGCACAGATAGCCCATAATGTAGTTTTACCCTTAACAAGAAACAAAAAACAAAATCATAATTTAGAATGACTTCTAGTGCGACGTAATCGACTTAGCTTGGGTAAAATTACAGGATATAATCTTCCTACCATATCACTGTAAGGCCAAAAAACATATCTTAGATTTTTGTATGTTCTATTCATAAAAAAAATCCAGGGTATGAATTTAAGTCTAAACCAAAAATGATTCTTATACGTTTCCAGTGAAACCAAAGAAAACTGTGATAGGAATTGAATGATTTCACAAAAGAATTACCCACGGAACTGAACATGAATAAAACTATTCATTATTCCAGCTGTCGGGAAACAGACAAGTGTTCCACGTTTACAGAGGTTGCAGAAAATTCTGAAGCTAATTTTCTATTGGTTTTTATGTTACTGACGATGGAGAATATTTAAACCTAGTTTTTGTCCTTGAAAAGTTAATAAACATCTGACAGCGAAACAATTTTATTTCTAAATTCTAATCACCCAGATTACAACATTAAGATACAAAAATCTTAATTTTAGCCTTCCGATGGCTCAATAATAATTATGTAGGCTTATAGTGCTAAAATTCAGGTTTTTTTACCCTCTGTGAGATAAGCACAGATGGTTCTATGTGCACTTTTGTTTGACAAGAATCTATCAAACAAATAAAAAAGCCCAGATAAATGCTTTGTATTAAAAAGAAGAGAAATTCTATAAATAACGAGTTATAATGTATTACAAATTATTAGGGTCAGAGAACCTAGATCTGTATATTTAATGACGTTTTAAATTGTTCTTTTTATCATATTCGGCAGAATAAAGTTAAAAATAATTGTAATTTCTATAAAATTCAGTTGAGTGAAAAATCATGCAGAATTACTTTTAGTTACTGTTTGATTATTTTGTCGTTAGGTACAGGCCAGGCATGAGTAGGTGGTTGAGATGCTTGACTCGTATTCTGAGGGTCGCGGGTTTGAATCTACATCACACTAAACATGCTCGCCCTTTCAGCCGTGGGAGCGTTATAATGTGACAATTAGTTCCACTATTCGTTGGTAAAAGAGTAGCCCAAGATAGCCCTCGTGTAGCTTTGCTCGAAATTCAAAACAAACAAACCAATTGTTAAGTATAAAGTTACACAGTGGGCTATCTGTGCTCTGCCCACCACGTTTATCGAAACCAGATTTCTAGCGACATTCAGATGAGCCACTGGGGGTAATAATATTTATTTATTTCTTGTTAAGTGAAAAGCTACATAATGGGTTACCTGCGTTTTAGAGTTACAAGCCCTCATTCTTATCGCCAAGCCAGATAAACAAGAAAGAAACTAAATAAATTACCATTTAATGTAATGTGTTCAGTCAGAATGTGGTAATGCCTCTTTCCGAACGCTATAATCTGTAGTCGATTCCATCATGTAACAATACCTCGTTTGAAAAACATTAAAAGATTAGTGTTGGCCGTGCTAGCAACCAATAGTACAGGGGTATGTTTCTGGATTTACAGTGCTAGAAACTGGATTTAGATACACTTGGTGGGCAGGACACAAGCAGCCCACTGTGTAGCTGCAACCAAACAAATACTTTCCGTCCTAATACGCTGAATCGCGTTTTCTTTTTAAATTAAGAATTAATTTTATCTTGATTTACATGTACTTCAAACATTCTTAAATAGCCAAAAATTATAATATATGGATGTTATATAAATATTAATAGCTTCTGATCGGAGTAAGTTATATAATTTGAGCGAAGCTAAATATTAAAGAAAAGCGACAAGAAAAGCTAATTGAATGAATGGTATACAAAGTTGGCAAGAACAGTTCTTTACGTAAATAAAGGACTTATAGGTATTTTATTATTTCAAAGATTTCATCCTTAAATTAAAAGAAGCTTAGCTATAGTATTCTAAAATTATTTTGTGTGAATATTATCAAAAAATAAAGTAATTACACGACCTACTAAATTAACATCTTTTACGTCCACGATCTTCATTTTATCTGGAAACAGAACACGTTGAAGCCACGTGCTCATATCATTTCTAGATATCACATGTCAAGGGTTTGTTTGTTTGTTTTGAATTTCATACACGAGGGTTATCTGCACTAGCCGTCCTTAATTTTGCAGTGTAAGACTAGAGGGAAGGCAGCTAATAATCACCACCCACCGCCAACTGTTGGGATACTCCTTTCCCAACAAATAGTGGGATTGACCACGGCTGAAAGGGCGAGCATATTTGGTGTGATGGAAATTCGAACCCGCGACACTCAAATTACGACGAGCCATTCATGTCGAGAGTAGAACAATGCTAAGGAGTCCGTAGTCTTAAGACATTTTTAGAAAAGTGTATCTTTTTTAACACACGTACAAACGAATATTTTAACGGTTTGTTTTTTAAGCACTACCTACACATTTTGCGAAATTTAAAAACTTACACGTTACTAACTCATTTTGGAATAGTTTACGGCATGGCATCGTTTAGTGATAAAAGGTAACACGTGTTAGCAACAGAAACAATGTAAACACTTGAAGTTCGGCTAAGGTATCATCATTAGGAAATGTTATAAAATCTCCACGTGACAAATCACACGTGATTTTTTCTTTTCTGTCTTTTAAAACAACATTTGAAGATGAAACGCATGTAAACATGGACTCGGAACTTTGATATTACCAAGAACAAGGGAATCTGTCAAAAGCAACTTCATGTTTTTACCCAATGAAGAAGTACCTTGCATACCTCCCCAATTACATTAATTCCAACACACGTGTTTATACTAAAACCGCTAGAAGTACAATTCAAAATCATTATAACTTTAAACTATTCATATGTAAAGCATGGGATTGCCATTATAACAAACACTAATGGACTCTGGAGGTTCAAATTACGCTGTTTCCCCGAGTAAGCGAAAGGGATCTGAGTGAAAAAGAATACATTAGTTGTACTTAGTAAATACTAAAACAAACTTAAATGAAAGTATAGAACCAAACCATGAACAATTTTCGAAGACTTGCAGTTTGAAGTTAATTACACAGCCTGTAATTGGGTGAACTTTTGAAGTGACTTGTCGAAAAGGAATATTTGATTCGTCTTATTTTGTTGGGTAAAATTTTAATTAACAAACTTATTTTTTCATTTCACTGGCATAATATAGTTTCCTTATACAGCGATACGATCTCAGATACGTCTAACGAAAATAGTTTAAATAGAAATGTCCGTTTTGTATTCTGAAATTCTTACAAACTTATATTTCTTCAAGACATGCACTTGTCTGTATTCTAAAATACTACAAACATTTACATTTACATCTCCATACGTTAAAAGCATTATGTGCAGGTGTTTCTCTTTATTTGAAAATCTTTATTGTATGAATTTTCGTGAATTTTATCATCCTTGTCAAAATGTATTTCTCTGTATTGTAAGTTCCCTATGAGTACGTATTTTCTTGTAATTTAAACTCCTTATAAGCGTGCATTTCTCTTCATATGTTCTATGTTATGGAAAAAAGAAACAGCTATTTATTTTCACTACAAAAGATCACGTTGTAGTTGTAAAGAAAACGTGTCTCGCAATAAACAGCAATGTTGCTAAACCACTTGAGAGGAGTTTTATTAACTTCTGATCAAAACAATCTACTTACATTGATCGGAACTAAAACTAACAACGTAATTAATATATCTTTTTAAATATTCAAACTATTTGAATAACGTTTAAAACATTGTCAAAATCTGCAGAGACAGACAATAAAGATCATGTGAAATATTGATGTGAATGAATAACATCGGAAAGAAAAAAAGAGTCAAATAGCAATAAATAATAAAAAAGCAAAAAAATATTGAGAAAGTTCCTTTTTCAATATATAAAGAAGAAAAACGTGCTTTAACAACAAAATCAACCACTTCCATCTTGAAAATGGCTCCACTCTTGTTTTCTTTTTAAAAACTGTTCGTAATACATTCATAGTATCTCAATAGTACGTAGACGCGATATTTTTTATTCAAAAGCACAACTGTTCCCAGACATTGGAACAAGTGAAGAGGTCGCTCATCCTTCTTTTAACCAGCCTTTATTCAATTCGTGGTCTTGTCCTCTTATGCATTTTAAAAAGAGGCGAAAGTTTTCAAAGTTTGGTGGCATTCTCTTGAACAAGACCAAGGGCCCCTGACGTTATAGAAACTGTAATTATACCCCGCTTATTTCACATCATACTGGTATATTACAGCATATACAACTGAGGAAACCATAAACTATTGAAAAACTTCCAAACAGCTTTTTTCATATCATCGTTTGAATACTTTTGACAACCGCTTTCTAAATCATCTTTAATCTTCATTGGGGAGCCCAGTATGAGCCTTTCAAAATTTCAAACAGTTGGATAATTATTTTACACGTTTCTTTAAATATCCATTATTATTTAACATGTTGCGACTCAACATAAAAAGTGTCAAAAATCTGAATTGAGACTATTAATTTAAATATTCCTTACACGTTATTACCAATTTCCAAGTTTAATTAAACCAGAAAGTTCCAAAACTTTCTGCGCCCCCAATGGCACAGCGGTATAAACGCTAGAAACCGGGTTTCGATACCCGTTGTAGGTAGATCACGGATAGCCCATTGTGTAGTTGCATTATTCTTAGTTACATACATACACATAAACCCAAAATTTTCCTGCCCCACTTTTCTTGAAAGAGGTGTTACGAATATTTTTAATTGGATTTGATTATATGATCCGTGCTCTGTTGAGTTAAGAATCTATATAAACCAACTTCAAATCGTTTTATGAAACATTGTGAGAGGTGTTTAAAAATCAGTTGAATATAATTGCTTATATACAACTACTATATGAATATATATATATATTCATGTATCATCTGTAACATTAAATGTAGTAGACAATCAACATTCACTAACTTCCATTGAAGAAGAAAACAAAACAAATATCCTATGCGTGAAATCTCCAGTCTTTAGGTTAAATAGTAATATTCAGAAAAATATACCAGAGATAATACAGGGTGTTCGGAAAGTCACTGTGCAGTTTTGTCTGTTAATAAATATATAAGTGCACAGTGACTTTCTGAACACCCTGTATTATGTATGTAAAAAGGACTGGTCACCAGTGAGGAGATTCAACATTTCACTTTACAGAACAAATAATAGACAAATTAACCCCAAAACACGGCTTAAAAAATAGTACAAATACAATAATAATAATATATATATATTGTGTGATCTAAAATAATTATATTGGACAACCAAATAAAATAACAAAGTAGCAGCATTCAAGTCATTAATATAATTTTCATTCAAGCACGTGAGTTGAATAATATAAAAATGCCAAAATTAATTACGAGCATAGAACCAATCTGTCTTATTAACAAACAAAGTGATGGATATTAATTAATTCATGTTTATTCACTTAAAAGAACCAAATTTGACCCAGTGTTAGAAATGTCAGACTTTTCATTTCAATATTGGCATTACGTAAACGTGTCAACGAATGCGTCGGTAGATTAAATACTTCACATAATTGTTTGTTTTTAACTTTGCGCAAAGCTACACGAGAACTATCTGCGTTAGCCGTCCCTAATTTAGCAATGTAAGACTAGAGAAAAGGCAACGAGTCGTCACCACCCACCTCCAACTCTTGGGCTACTATTTTACCAACGAATAGTGGGATTGACCGCACATTATAACATCCTCACGGCTGAAAGGGCAAATGTGTTTGGTGTGATTCGAAACCGCGACCCTCAGATAACGAGTCGGGTGGCTTAAACTTAATGTAAAACAAAGTTTGGTTCACGTAAACCAAGGTTATTAGTAACCATCAAACGTCTTTTATTCACTAGAAACTCTTGTTCCGTGTAGTGTGCAGGTTTTATTTTGGGTTATCATGTCAGTATTACCATGACCTTTTAGCTACTGCCAAATACGAAGTTGTTACGTCATCTTCTAAATAGTATGCTACTTCAAGCTAACGAATTTTTGTGAAAAGACCAATTTACCGGTTACATCTATAGTAATCCGCTGCAGTAAATATTATGTATGTTGCATTTTTTTTTTTTTTTCATTTTTCTGACAATATCATGTTAAGGTATACTACGTAGTCATGGTTTCAGCTATACCGCATGAAGAACACAGGATAAAACAGAAGCTAAGAATCAATTATTTATTGATAGCTTTCGAATTTTGGGCAGATCGTGAACTAGTCTTTAGTGTGTCTAGACTGTGGATTCGAGGATTCATGGTTCGCGTCCTATTTCCACATAAATGTACTACAGGAGTGATGGTTAAATCCACTATTCAGTCAGACAAGGGTAGCTCAAAGAGTTGGAATTGGGTTCTGTTGATTAGCTGCCTTCTGTCTAGTCTATCAGTTCAAAACTAGAAACGACAATGTGCAGATAACCCTTGTGTAGGTTAGTGTTTAATGACAAACAAACAAACCTTTGTTCAGTATTGCTAATTTAGATATTTCTAGAAAAAAAAGGCCTAAAGTTTGACAAAAACTTCCTCCACTGACACAACGGTAAATGTGAAGGCTTTTAACGCTATAATCCCGGGTTCAATTCCCAACGGCGTCAGAGCAAGCAGCAAATTGCGTTGTATTCCGATTGCCAACAACATAAACAATGGAACAAAACTAAAAAGCACTTGTTCAAAAACTTATATCATTTTTATCTTGATACCGACAAGAAAATTTCCGTTCATTCTTAATTTTTGTCATATTCTTTTTTAAAGTACAGTATTTTAGTTTTCACCCAGAGGGATCATCGAGTGAAGGTAAATATCTGAAATGGTCAATAACTGTAGTTTCTTGTTCCTGTGTTAGAGTATAAAAATGTTATTTAGTTAATATATACTCAAACAGGTCGAAAATTTTCCCTAGAATTTACTGTATTTAATTATCGTGTAGACATACTATTTCTGTTATTTCTGAAGTAAAGGAATTCGTTACAAAAAGCAAAATTAGAATAAAATCTTATTCTAAATTTATGAATTTTTAGTTTCGTTGGTATAAAGAAGTAATAAAGATTTAAAGTTGAAATCACTTGTGGTAAAATATCATCTAGCTATCATTCCTCAGGTTAGGAAGGTCGAAACGTTCTTCTCTCCTTATCAGTAAAAGTGTTAATACCCATACCAGCCGTTCTGAGATACATTTTTATTTCAAGTGGGTTTCTCGTCATCAAGAATGTTTATCTTTGTTAAATTTAATGGCTTATTTTTAATATTTTATTAGTAGATGAAAAACGTGAAGAGTAGTAATGTTCTCTATAAAGTAAATAATGACGTAAGTAACTTATTTTTGTGATCAATATATTTTCAGGATAGAATAGGGACCTAAGAAAGCTTGTACGGCTAAAGAGACTTTCGCAAGACTACAACCATTACCAAAAACCTCCCATGAAATAAAACATGACTACAAAAGTTTCTCCGCATAAAATATGACTAAACAATGTCCACAAAAGAAATGCGACCATAAAAATTCAAAAGGTTAAATATGCCCAAGAAAAAGTTTAATAAAACAAATGTGATCACAAAAAAGCATTCATGAGGTAAATCATAGCCACAAAACCTTATAGAGATCAACGACGGTATAATAGATCAAAAATGCATCCAAAAAAATAAACGGAACCTCAAAAGTATCTAAAGATCAAAACACATATCACTGTCAGCCAGCGACACAGCGGTGTGTCTGCGGGCTTACAACGCTAGAAACTAGACTTCGATACCCTCGGTGGGCAGAGCACACATATCCCATCGTGTTTAATTACATGGCCCAGCGTGACCAGGTGGATTATAACTCTCCCACGGCTGAAAGGGCGAGCATGTTTGGTGTGACGGGGATTCGAACCCGCGACCCTCGGATTACGAGTCGAGTGTCTTAACCACCTGGCCACGCCGGGTCCTCGATCTATGAAATCATTGTTAACAACAAAAATGTCCAGGTAGCAAAGATAACTAAAACATAATTATAATAACTCGAAGCGGTTTTGTGTCATTTATTTTTGCGTCTGTGACGTAACAATTACCTCATAATCACGAATATAAAAAAATCGACCATAAAATTATGGAGTTATAACAAATACGTAGAAAGACATACAGTAGAACCTCTTGAAAATAATGAAAGCACTGCCATTTGTATGCACACACAAACAAATCCAGCTCGTTTCTGGGCACGCGAAATTCAATGGCCTGAATCTTTTGTTCGAATGAATTTAAAAACAACAACAGTGAAGTGTAACAGAACTTATAGTAAATCTTTTACTATACATATCCAAGAAAAAAAACTATATCAGCTACAGCAGTAAACATAATAGACTCAGGATCTTTATTTTACTGCTTTACAAACTCAGAAGCATAATATAAAGAGAGGGATATTAATTGATTGATTATTTGGATCTAAGCACAAAGATATACAGTGGGCTATCTGCGCTCTGCCCATCAGGGGTATTGAAACCCAACTTTTGGCACTTTTAAGCTCTCAGACTTGCCGCTGAGCCATCGTGGGTAATTCTTCTCAAAAGTGAAAGGAACGTGTTATGTGTCATAATATACTCATAATATGGTGGTTTTGACCGACTTATCTCTATTTATATCATTCAAATAATATTAATAATGGTAAGATCATTCCATACATACAGTGTTGTGATGTTTAAATGTGATTGAACTATGTAAATGCATCCTTACACGTACAAGAGAAAGAAGCAAATTATTGCTTAAGCTTTATCAGAAAATGTCTAATTTATTCAAATCAATAAAAACTGGACATTTCTTAACCATTTCAGAGAACTTCAGAGGACATATTGTTGTTTAAGCCTGATAAAGTTGTAGTCTAAAACATAGGTAAGGCACATAAGATCTATGTACCTGATTCTTTACTGATCAAGCTACAGATGTAAGCCATTTAATTATTGAGTTGTAACCAGCATCAACTACTGGGCTATTCTCTATTGTCAGATCAAATAGTGGAATTTCATTATCTGTCTTAAGGTGAACTCATGATCCCAAATGCAACGGGACAAGAGCCACAAATCTTGGGATTCAAAGTCGAGGCATGCTGATCAACCGTCCATGCTCGGCTCTTCTGTTGAAAACAAAATCTGCTCAAAATGTCGATTTTAAAATAAGACGTATAAAATGTTACACCTTTTCAAATAATCTTTATTGTGAACATTCCACAAACTGAAACTTAGAATAAGATATCAATATGTGGTTTTTATAAATTAGCTACTTAAGCATATTAACCTGATATATAAACTTACTACAAGTTGTCAACGTTGCTAATAAAATATGTTCACAAAATAATTTGTACACACGAGTCTGTTAAACACAGTATAACTGCCAAAAACATACTTGTATCATTATTTCAAAACATCTTGCATGACAGTATTATATTTCTATTAGAAGAAGATTATAGCATCACGTATAATTTTGCCATTAGTAAAAGCTACATCTTGTTATGTACACCAGTGTTTCTCATTTCGTGTGCCGTGACGCTGACCAAGTTATGCTACGTACTTCTATTTTTCACAAGTAATTTCATCTAACTTTTAGTTGGTTAGACTCGTTAGAGTCTTGCTTTACAAAATAAGGAAAACATTTCAAATATCTTTGAGTAGTTATAAGCATTAATGAGCCTTGAATAGAGCGTCTTTATGCAGCGAAGCAGGCCCAAATATACCACAGATTATAATGAATAATACATGTATAATCTAAACTTTAGAAAAAAAAGTTTATATTGTTATATCCTTTGGCGTGTCTTAATATTTTAAGCTATATTTCGTTTGTTGTTAGGCCTAAAAGGTTGAGAAACACTGATCTACACTAATTTAACATTACTAGGTACATCAGCGGGTAAGTTTATCGTCTTACAATTCTAAACTCTTAGGTTTGATTTCCGTTGTGAGCAAAGCATAGTTAACCCATTGTGTAGCTTTGCATGTTTGTTTTTGAATTTCGCGCGAAGCTACTCGTGGGCTATCTGCGCTACTCTTTTTCTAACAAATAATGGGATTAGTTAAAACTTTATAACGCCACAACGAATGAAATACAAGTATGCTTTGTGTAATGGAGATTCGACCCTGTGGCCCTCATATTACGAGTGAAGCGCCCTAACGAACTGGCCATGCCGGAGCAGGATACATATTAAAATGATATATGTCTTATAGCAATTGCTTATTATTTTAATTAATAAAAATGTGTTAATTTTGCATTATTGCAATATGGACTCTACCATAATCACTCCTTGGGGTGGGAGGTGAGGTCGCTCTACACTTTGGGAAACACTGGTTACACAAACCAGAGCATCATGGAATAATGGTATACTTTATTTACCAAACATGGAAGAGATAATTTGAACTTCTGCTATCTCAGCTAATCTTTATTCGATAATTTGATTTATTATACAAGATAAAAGTCACAGTTTTATACGTTGAAACTAAAATAGTACTTTATGTTATAAAATTAGATATAAACTAAAATCACTTCTGCTTGGGTAAATAAAAATGAACGAAGTCTATCGAGGTCACAGAATATTTTGCGTGACTCTTTGACTAGCAGACTCAAGATTCACAGTTCCTAACAATTCTGACTCCTGGAGGCAATTCATAGAAAGAAGTCACGATCGTTTTGTAGCTAACAATGAAACATATGAAGACCTATAAGTCTGGCAGGGTCTTCGTTATTTTCGCTGATTGAAACTGAAAACATTTCTAACAAAACATGAACGTCTGCAAAATATCAGGTAAATTGTAAAACAAAACAAAGAACAGTCAGTTTTAGTGCACGTTCTTAAATATTTCTTTCCTAAAGGTTGTATACAGCGAATAAGTTTCATCATGAAAAGAGGAAAACGTACAGAGACTTTTATCGTGTAGTACAAGCTGTGTTTAGTGAAATTATGTCTCATTTATCAAATATTTGTTACATAAAGGTGCAATGAACCTGCAAAAGAGAGAAACAAGCAGGTAAGTATACCTCTTTGCTTCTATAGTTATCTGTTAACTCTCATGACTTTCCGTTGCTATCAGGGGTTGTATATGTTTAATCTTAAGTTTACTCTTACAGGTTTATGATGCGAGAGGCGAATTCTGACCTTCTGCTTATACACTTATTCAGTATTTTAAAAAATGGTGTACAGATTAAACATTTGTGACGAAACTAGTGTAAAGTAGTTAATTAATGTAAGTGAAAAATTTTATAATTACAAAATAAGTCTCATGTTTACCATAAAAACATGATAAAATTGGCTTTTAATATTTTTCGATTAATTGAATAAAACTGGGTATTTAAGTTAAAAGGGGTCGATATTTTATTTCTTTGAAAATTGAAAGTTGAGCATATTCTACAGGCCGTGCGTGTCCCAGTGATTAGCGTGCCGGAATGTTGATCAAAAAGTTTATAGTTCACATCCAGTTGTCGAAAAGGTTCCTATTCGTATTTTGGAACCGAGAGTGGGTACAAGATCTACTGATGGATCTCACTATTTATACTTATGCGAATATCCTAAAGAGACAAACGTTAGTTACCTACTTGCAAGCTGAATAATAAAATGAATAAATTATTATTATAAAACGTGCCATTTTTTATTGAATAAAGATGAACACTTTTATTTCATCTTAACCTTTTTAAGAATGAAAAAAATTGTTAAGACTTAGTCGAACGTTTAATTTCTTTGTCAAGTTTGACAAATTGCCATAAGATTTAAGATTATAACTCCAACAACCATGAAACTGATTTATGCAGAATATGAGGCTGAACTATGAATTTAACTTAAAAATATATCTAAATTTATATATATTTCTGGGCTTGACTCCTGCTTGGTTGTGCTTTAAGACAGCAACTTTGGAAATCATGTAGATTTGCTTAACTAGATTTTCTATATGTGTTCATTCTGTGGGCTTCGGCTTTGAATTTTCAAACGTTCTTAATTCTTTGCTGTGTATGAGTTTATTCCACAGTTACCCTGCAGATAAATGAATCCTCTTTTGTTAATTATTCTTTACTTATTGGCCCGGCATGGCCAAGTGGGTGAAGGCGTTCGACTCGTAATCCGAGGATCGCAGGTTTGAATCCCAGTCGCACCAAATATGCTCGCCCTTTCAGCAGTTGGGACGTTATAATGTTACGATCAATCCCACTATTCGTTGGTAAAGAGTAGCGCAAGAGTTGGCTGTGGGTGGTGATGACTAGCTGGGCGAAATTTGAATTGTTTGTTTTTTTATTTCGCGGAAAGTTACTCGAGGGCTATCTGCGCTAGCCTTCCCTAATTTAGCAGTATAAAACTAGAGGGAAATCAGCTAGTCATCACCACCCACTGCCGACTCTTGGGCTACTCTTTTACCAACGAATAGTGGGATTGACCGTAACATTATAACGCCCCCACGGCTAAAAGAGCGAGCATGTTTGGTGCGACCGGGTTTCGAACCCACGACCTTCGAATTACGAGTCGAACTCCTTAACACACTAGGCCATGCCGGGCCCTAGTGCGCCTGCCAGGGAGCGAAATTTGAAACAAACCAAAACAAACTCTACTTGATGCATACTTACTTATTACTTACTTCTTTACTTATATCCTGTCCTCTGTTGTGTCAAGCTCGCTTCTAGTTACATTCTCCATGTGCATTATAAGTTTTCTACAAAAACAAAACTTTCTTTGTTAAACTAACCACAAAAACAAAATAAAAGTCGCACATTTTCTGTATACTAAATTCTTTATTGTTTCCGATGGAAAATTCAAATTCAGAAGTGTTTTATTGGCTTTTCTCTGAACTTTATTTTTCAACATTTAACCACTTCCTATCCAGTATGTAGTTCCTGTAAATTTTTCGTAAATTGTGAAATTCTATTAGCTCTCTGTACGTCCCTTTGTGCTGCAAAGAACTACAGATTTTAAAGTATGTATCTTGGATTGGTTGGTACTGACGTTAATAACGTACATAAATTTACATAATACCATTATTTCAGGGAACAACTACTCCATACACTGTAGAGGAAAGACTGAAAACTCCTTTAGAGGGTCACTAGATCACGTTGACCGTCAAAGTATAAATTATTTTTTCAGGTAACCCACATAAAAAAAACATTTTATTTTTGTTTATCTAAATTAACTCTGCATCCTTTATCTGAATCATCTTCATGAAAAATGTCAACCGCAGCGCCACCTATTCATGATATTTTATAGTGTCTTGAGTTGTAATCGCAAATTTAATGTTAAGTTGGCAAGCTTTTTTGTACAGGTATAGTATTTTAATTTAACAGGGCTACTTTACGAATTCTCCGAACGTGTATTTCACATTATTTATTTCTAGCTTTAAAATAAAATATTCCGCTGCCAAAAAGTGATCCTATTATCTTCTTGAGGAACTGCTCCAACCCATTAGTACTGATGATAAAATGTTTTAAGCCACAGACAGTTTAATTATTTGTTTTTGTTCATTTCTCTTTGATATTTTCAACATGTTCTGTTCGACTCTATAATTCATCAGGCCTGTCTTTTCAATTCCTTCAACTAAATTATCTGAAAAGTGAATTGAGTGTTACGAACTGTGAAGCAGCAATAAAGAACATGATAAAAAACAACTAAAATACAGGACGTTTTTCAGTCAAATAGAATCGCCCTAAACTGGGTAGTGTCGAATATAAAAGTAAATAGCTGCCATTCTGCTGCTGGGGTTATTCTATTCGACGAGTAAAGGTTTAACGTCTTTATGATTTTTAACTGAAGTCAAGCTTCTATTGCATTTGTCTATTAACCAGGAATTACTATTTAGTATTCAAGTTTAATGAAGTAAAGAGATTAAAACAGGGTCTTTTATATAAATGCGATTTCTATGTGGTAAATTAATTTTATAAAACGTAAGCTACGACTCGCTGAAAGGTCAACAACTATAAGAAACTGCTGGCAATTTTGATAACGTGAATTACAAGTTGTTATCTTTTATCATCCCTACACGAACCTAAACTTCTAAATGCTTTTGCAAACGTCTTTCCAGAAATAGTTTCTTCTTTTTAAAAGATCCTCACACCCCCTGAGAGCAGGTTTGCCGCCTTATCTTTCTTAGAAAGCTTGCACACTGTGTATGATAACGACAGCAGCTGTCCTTTCACTAAGTATTATGACTGGCAACTGTTCAGCAAGGTTTCAGCAAGAAATCAACGTCGTAGACAATATTTGGCGCACCCTTTCTTCTCGTTCACCACCAGGTGTCGTTGTTCCCGCCTTCCTAACTTTGTCGAACGAAACTCCCGTGCATGTTATTTTATGTGGGCAGAAACATATTTTTAGTTATTCAAAGTTAACATATAGTTAGTCATTTAACATTTAAAACTTTTACGATAAACAAACAGGTTCATAAGTTTATACCGGGTGTGCTAGTTTTTCAGCATACACAGGAAAAAAAATGTGTCAGGAACGTCATTAAATGAATGAACAAGACAGCCTTATTTTTATTTTTTTCTCTCTCTAGCTGTGTTTACATGTCCATGAACATGGGTTGGTTCATATTTTATAATCTTTGCTACATCCTAGTGACAGTAGGTCTAAAAGCGAGTGATTAAAAATGTTTGAAATACGTTTCTATTTTTGGCAAAGGTGTAACAAATCATTCTTAAAATATAATATTCAGAAAAATGTTAGAGACATTACGAAACATTCGTTAATGCAAAGTCGTAGTGATTCGGTGTCTTGTTGTGTATTTACGTTTCAGTGGCATCGAAAACTGTGCTTCAGTTCCAGAAACAGTCGATCTAAATCACTTCTTTGTTTACATTGTTTTAGAATTTTAGCGCATAACTATCCCATTCGTACCTTCTCACTATACGTTGGGCTGAAGGCAGCTAGCAAGTTGTCAACATCCACTGCCATCTCTTGGACTACTCTTTTACGACCGAATAGTGTGATTTGACTGTCAATTTTATAATACACTCTTATTCTCCAACAACTGTGGAGTGTTTTTCTATCACAACGTGATATGAACCATGAATTCTCGGACTTACATTTCGAGAACACTATCTACAAAGTCACGCCCGGAGGTTTGGTCATGTGAGCAGTAAATCTCGTAAGAAAATTCTCCAAACAGTTCGTATTTCAATTTCACAGCGTCCAAGTTGGGCACGGTCACCAGTTACAGTAATACAGTTACAACAGAAAGTGTTCGTACTGCTGCGTCCCGAGTGGTTTTTGCTCATAACTTAAAAAGTATCACGATTAGGCTAATAGATGCATAATATATTATAAATATTATATTAACACGCATTTACATAAATGTTTATATAAAATAAACGACAAATAAACTGTTTATAAACAAATAACCAAAAATAGGAGGAGCATAAACTGTTCGTACAGTTCAGAACGTGTGAAAAACTGATATTCCCGTAAAAATTTTGTTTAGTTTGGCGAATAAACTACATTGTACCGTTCCAGAACTAGGTTCATAATTATTGGGAATTTAGCCAGCAAAAAATGTACTTCCGGCAATTTAACGCCGTCTCTGTCATTATATGCTTGGTCATCATGGCAAACAGGAAACAACTGTCCAGTGATTCAAAAAAACCGAATTATTGTAAAATACAAGTCTCGTGTGTCTCTTTCTAGTATTGCTACACAACTTAATGTGTCGAAATCTACTGTTCAAAGCATAATTGCCAAGTTTAAGCTTACAGGATCAACTGCTAACCTCCCTCGTTCCGGACGCCCCACCAAAATTCCAGAGAGAACCAAGAAGAAGGTTCTCAGAGAAATTAGTAGGAAGCCTCGTTTAACACGTAATGACATACAGAAACTGGTAAGGGAAACTGGGGTTGAAGTAAGCACCTCTACAGTTACTAACATGTGACGCTCTTCTGGGTTCAAAGCATGCCGTCTTTGTAGTACTCCATATTTAAAGCCTGTTCATTTAGAGGCACGATTGAGGTATGCAAGAAAGCATGTAGATAAACCCTTTACCCATTTGAAGAGTATTCTTTGGTCAGAAGAGACTAAAATCGAGCTTTTCGGTCACAATGATGTTCGCAATATTTTCCGTATGAAAGGGGAACGAAATCTTCCAAAGAACACCGTCCCTAGAGTTAAACACGGAGGTGGCTCGATCATGCTATGAGATTCCTTCAGCTGTTCTGGTGTAGGCAGCCTTCATCGCGTCAACGGAATCATGAAAAAAAGAAGAGTACGTTGATATATTAGGCACTTATATCAAGAATGACGCTCGGAACTCGCGGCTTGGGCGTCGTTATCTAAGCACACATCGAAACATGTGCAATCCTGGTTGCAGAGTAACCATACAAGCGTTCTGGAGTGGCCACCGCAGTCACCCGATCTGAACCCAATTGAAAACGTTTGGCATGAGTTGAAGACCAGGGTTCATCAGTGTTATCCGAAAAACTTGCAAGAGTTGGAGACCTTCTGTAAAGAAGAATGGAAGAAAATACCGGCCGAGTACTGTCAAACGATCATGGAGGGTTATGAGGAGAGACTGCGCCAAGTAATTCACCTGAAAGGCTACACAACTGACCATTAAAGTAGACGCACGAACACTTTCTGCCCCTCCTATGTTTGGTTATTTGTTTATAAACAGTTTATTTGTCATTTAATTTACATAAAAATTTATGTAGATGTGTGTTAGTATAATATTTATAATATACCTTACTTTCGTTATCTTAATCGTGATACTTTTTAAGTTAGAAGGAAAAAACTACTCACGACGCAGGGGTAAAAACACTTTCGTAACTGTATATAATATCACGTTAAAACAGTGATGAAAAATCTGTGTTATTACTGTATTAATGAAACATAATCATGACATAATTCAATGTTTAATTGTCACGATGTCTACTGGGATCTAAAAGGCGTAAAAAGCACTACAAATGTGGTTTATTTAAAATGAAGAAAACTAATCCAGTAATTTTCAAATAACAAGAAGTTTGAATAACAAAACTGCACGACTTATGCCACACGGTAGTGGATGATATTTTAAGTAACATAAATAACGATGTGAACAGATCTGGAATTATCCAACCTGAATGTCATCTTATTCAAGACTAATGAAATACAGATGGACCATGCATTCCCGATTGGGAAAGTCAATTAAAACGATGAAATTTCTCAGTAATGTAATATAATTTGCTAATTAAAACTAATATACTTATTGGTTTACTTCACTGTACACAATGTAAAAACCACCTGCGATAATAAAAGAAGGTAAAAATACTGCAACACATAAAACGGATATTCTAACCTCCTAGGGTACTTAGCCTTAAGTTCTGGTACACTTTAAGACTCCCTAGGATTTAAGTATACTCGTTCCTAATTTCAAACTAATGAACAGAAGAAAAGTTTGTTTGTTTTTGAATTTCCCGCAAAGATACACGAAGGCTATATGCGCTAGCCGTCCCTAATTTAACAGTGTAAGAATAGAGGGAAAGCAGCTGGTCATCACCACCCACCGCCAACTTTTGGGCTACTATTTTACCAACGAATAGTGGGATTGACCGTCACATAATAACGCCCCCACGGCTGAAAGGGCGAGAATGTTTGGTGTGATGGAGATTCGAACCCGCAACCCTCAGAATACGAGTCAAGCACCTCAACCACCTACTCATGCCTGGCCTGTACCTAATGACAAAATAATCAGTTACTAAAAGTAATTCTGCATGATTTTTCACTCAATTTGTTTGAATGTTTATATTTGTTTGCATGTATTACTAGAATTTCTCTACGTCAGTGCCCTTTGAAGCGTATTAAATAGTTTCCACAACATTTCTCAAGACAAGATTAACGAGCTATCAGTCTTAGACTTTCTTGTTGGTGTGTATGTACTACAAAGAAAAATGTCGTATAGAAACGCGTCATAAGTTAAAATAACACCATTCTTGTTATGAAAAACTTTATGAAATTAATGATGTTGCTATTAAAAAGTAGTGTAACAATAAATGGGTTTATTATAAATAACGTGATGACAAGTATTATAACAATTCTTATTCTACTTTATTGAAGGTGGCAGAGGTAAACTTGTTGAAATAGGGTGATGAACATCTACTCTTATCAGAATTTTTTGAAGAAGTAAAAATTGAGATGAACCACACAGATGGCTATTAAGGACGAGATATGGTAAAACGCTTGGGCCTTACCAATCAATGACAGAATTTGATATAACTCTTGGATCTTACCAATCACTGACAGGATTTGATATAACTCTTGGGCCTTACCAATCAATAAAAGGATTTGATATAATTCTTGGGCCTTACCAATCAATGACAGAATTTGATATAACTCTTGGGCCTTACTAATCAATGACAGGATTTCATATATAACTCTTGGGTCTCACCAATCAATGACAGGATTTGATATAACTCTTGGGCCTTACCAATCAATAACAGAATGTGATATAACTCTTGGGTCTGACCAATCAATAAAAGGATTTGATATAACTCTTGGGCCTTACCAATCAATGACAGAAGTTGATATAACTCTTGGGCCTTACCAATCAATGACAGGATTTGATATAATTCTTGGGTCTTACCAATCAATGACAGGATTGATATAACTCGTGGGCTTTATTGATAAGCTTTTAAAGCTCTAGCATTAACTTACTGATATATAGAATTACCGGTTCAAATTTCGCTCAATTCTAATTTTCACTTCTTCAAAAAAGATTCTAACTCCTCAGAAAAGCGTCCCCTAATATTGTCTGGAGTAAAAATCTACTATTATATTTTAATATCTTCAATTCCTTCTTTTACAATTTTCCACAAACGTATTTTATAATTCCAAGTTATTTTAAAATTTGGTTTCACGAATATTCCCGCAATACAATACGAGGGCTGTCTGCACAAACCGCACAAAATGTTCACAAGCTAAAAGGAATGCTGTTAGTAAAAAGCACTCACAGTCAACTCTCGGGCCTGTTCTAATCGAATAGTCAAATTTAACAACCTCTCTAATAACAAACCCACGGTCCTATGTGTGGAATATGATTTTGAGGAAGGTGTAACAAGCACGAACCATGGACTCTCGAATCCACGGTCCGGTAATCTAACTACTAGGCCATACCCAGGCTAACCTATTTAAGAGTGGTTATGCACTGTAAATATAGAATTGCGTCACACTTCATTAAGCCTTCACTTCCGAACTCTAAATAAAAACACAAGTTATTTCTACCTTTGATGTTGGGCAGTCATCCAGTCGTCCTACATTTAGATATACACGGTGTATTTAGAGACTATATTTTACAATATAACACTTGAATCTTCTGTTCAGAAAGATAAAAGTTTAAACTTGTTTTAGCCATATCAAATTATCTATTTTATTTTTTACAGTTATGAAACAAGTCGTATGACTAAGCATAAAAACAGTAAATGTTTGATATCAGTCATTATCTCTCCAAATACTGCGTTATAACAAGTTTAATATGTTACAATAGTAATTCGTGCTACGACAGAAACTAACGTTCCAACATGTGTTATACATTAAAACAAAATTTGTGCCATTAAAGAATTTAACGGATAATACATGTTACCTGTTGCGAAAATAATTGTCCTATTCCACAATTTATTTTTCAGGAGATGTTACACGTTTTATTAAGTGTTTCTTGATATCATTAGTTAATAATTGAAGTGTATTTTTCTAATTACAACATGTTTAATCTGATGAACATATAACATGTAATAGCCCATTTAAAACATCAGGGTGACAATAATCAGCCCTTTGACTGTTAATAGAACTATATTATGATGTAGGATTATTCTTCTGATATAGTATATAATATTCATCTCCTGCCTCACGAGCCAACCCGGAATCTTGATGTGGATCCGAAAATCACTCCGCAAGAGTCTGAATTGTTTTGATTAAACAAAAAGAAGACGCTTGGCACTATTTTCGAGGTTTAGGTCACTGGACCAGACACCTTACCTGAGAACAAACATGGAGAAGTTGATTTGCAAATGTAAAGAAAAACAATGCAGCAATTAAACATGTTTGAAATGTTCTGGATGTGGTCGTGAATCTAATGGTTTAAGTATAGCGATAAGGCTAAACCGTGGGTCCGAGTTGTATGAGGGAAGAACTTATTCTAAGATACCTCAATCGATCAATTGAATTGGATATTCGTGAATTAATTACTGTATTGGCAGTGAAACAGATACAAGAGTATCGTTATTTTCAAATATAGTGATTGGAACTACACGTAAGAAATCATTAGTTTCAATTCTGCTTGAAACTAACTACACAGTAAAGCCTCAAGAAGCAGTATTGAAGTTGAAGCAGGTGCACGATGCATTAGATGATTTCCTTAGCGATTCTCAAATTTAAAATGACATTTCTGCAATGAAGGACGGTATAATGCCCAGTATGGTACCAACATAGTACATTTCATTTCATATAGATTTGATCATGCTGTATTTTCATTAATATTTTGTTGTTTTTTTCTCACTGTTGTTGTTCTTGTTTTATAAGTTGTGACGAACTTTGTTCATTGATAGCTATCGAAATATCCCAAAACGCCGATTGATCCCCTTGTTAATTATCCTAGGCGCAGTGCTAAAAGATGTTGGGCTGGGTTGTATGACAGATTTTAATAAAATAATAACCGCTAGCTCTAAAGCTTTGCAGAGTATATATATTCAGCACGCGTAATACGATGCTATGCTGGCTTAAATCAGAAACAAAAGTTAATTAGAATTACATTACCCATTCTACTTTTATGAAATTCATAAAGGGCAAGTTAAAAATCTAGAGTATAAAACTTATTCAAGATCAGTGTAAGGTTTGCTTATACTGATATAAAAATTAACTCTTTGTGAAACTGTAGTTACCAATTATACAGTAGTCTTCAAATGGTAGAGTGTATCTTATTACAGCGCTGAATTAATATATATATACACATATATAAGATTATCTGTTCCCGTCCACACAGCAGTTAACATTTCTTTATAATCTTGTATATAAGCCATGTGCTACTTTGGTTCAGATTACAGCTAGTTATGCTTTGTACAGTTCTATTTTAATTTTAACGACTTAAATGTTCCAGATAAAGCACGAACATGAAAGTATTACATAATTTACACAAAACTAAACAATATAATCAAAATGATAAAATCACTACGAGATAATCAAAGTAAATTTATATTTAAGTTCTTTTCATGTTTCAAGACCCCAGTGGCTCGTCTGTCATAGTTCAGTCATATTATAAGCATAGTATGTTTACAAGGGCAAGAAATGTACGGTATTTCCATCTTTGGTTTTGATGTGTTTTTTACCCACCACAGTAAATCTGTATTCATATAAGATTTTTAAAAATATATATATAACATTCGTGCTACGAATTTGTTCTTCCAAATCAAGTTTTTCTAGCTGTCAAGTTGTTTAAAAAAGCAAAAATAGATGGTAAATACAAACAGTATTTATTATAAAAGGCTAATGTCACACTACAAACAAAGGCCGTCCACATTGCGATAGATATCTCGTTTCGAACATTTATTTTGAAGTATGAATATCATAATTTAAACAGAAAATTACTTAGTAGAGAGAAGAAACATGACACTGAACGATAGCATTTCTTTTAATAATTAAGCTCATAAGTTACAGACTTTAAGCAGCCAGCATGACCGGAAATCTACCACATAAATTCGACATTTCTAACTGTTACAGATTTTAACTTTTATAACATTCCACATTTACCATTACAATAAATCTCAGTAATAGTGTTTCTTTTCTCCTATAATTTTGACCTATTTCACTTTATTATATATTTGATAGAAAAAGAAACAATCACAGAATAAAATCGAATCCTCCCTTAAGAAAAGCTAAACAAGCAGTTATAGGAAATACCTAGAGAAGGAACGACTGAGTCAATATCGTGTGAGTTGAAGTAATGAAATGACGCAAGTTTCAGTTGGTACGTGTGTTTGTATGTATCTAGGTTAGAAGAAATGAACTAAATATGTAATATATATTACAATAGCATCGAATTTATCCTGCACACGCTCAAGTATGGTTATCTTTCTTTTTTGATAACTCGCACGTGTACAGATTTCTTTATACCCACGCTGGGAGTTCCGGCTGTGGATGCTGTGTGTTGTTTTGTTTTATTTACGTTTGTTTTCTACTCTGTAATTTGAAAATGGAAGGCTGGCTATCTATAGAGTGGAAACGATGATTTTCCACGTCTTGCTACAACACGTGAAGCTTTTGTGATCAGAAAATGTTCAGAAAAAGAATTATTGAAACCCCAGAAATCACGACTTTCCACAAAGTAGAAAAACCAGCATACCAACAGAGTAATTATCTCCTGAATTGGCCCGGCATGGCCAGGTGGTTAAGGCACTGGACTCGTAATCTGAGCGTTGCGGATTCGAATCTCCGTCACACCAAACATGCTCGTCCTATCAGCCGTGGGGGCGTTATAATGTGATGGTTAATCCCACTATTCATTGGTAAAAGAGTAATCCAAGAATTGGCGGTGGGTGGTGATGACTAGCTGCCTTCCCTCTAGTCTTACGCTGCTAAATTCAGGACATTTTGTTTGTTTAGAATTAAGCACAAAGCTACACAATGGGCTATCTGTGCTTTGCCCACCACGGGTATCGAAACCCGGTTTTTAGTGTGTAAGTCCGCAGACATATCACTGTGCCACTGGAGGGCAAATTCAGGACAGCTAGCACAGATAGCCCTTGTGTAGCTTTGCGCGAAATTCAAAAACCAAACCAAATTATACTTTTGAATCATCACTTCACGTGGTAACCATCACTACCGTCTCATCGATTTACCTTTATAGAAAACTCGGTATAACTATTAATAATATTTAAGATTTTGTTTTGAAAAGGTTTGGAATACCAAAGAATTATCTTATTTAACATTCAAAAATCCCTTTAAGCTGAATATTAATTGAATTTTATGATCGAATAAATATCAGTCAAACAGTAGCCGACGTAGAAACCGCTTAAACAATTAAACAGATAAGTAAATTTTATTACCAGAAGATATTTTCTGTTTTGCTCACGAACGCTTGAAAATTCTTTACATTACGCGATTCTTGTTTTAAATTTTGTCACTAATTTAACAGTGATAACTAAATTTTGAGCTAGTCTTTTTAATCAACAGTGGGATTTACTGTAGCATTATAGCTCATTAATGACGAAGGGGATAGGAACCCGCGACATAAAGATTACAAGTCGAAAGTTCTTACCACCCGCCCACGCCATATTTAAAACTAACTAAGCTGTTGATATGAATTAATTAATGACATTAATTATTAGCTAATTAGACATTCATATAACCGACTACTGGAACTTTGCTCTTATTCATTTATTTCTCAGTTCGTCACAGTTAAATTGTTAAGGGAAGCTAAAGTGTGTCCTATTACTTATTACACGGCTCCCACTGGCACAGTGCTAAGTTTGCGGACTTATAAAATTGACAACTACAAACAAACAAACTTATTACACAATAAAATGGTTTAAGAAAGTGACATGCTAAAAATAACCTTTCGAAATGATAATCTTTGTGTACTGTTAAGTTAGTTAGACTTCCAAAAAATGCCAGTAACATGTAACCAGTCTCGGCTCTAATTTTTCTTGACTGGGTAGAGGGGACAATGAGATATGTAAAGGAGCCAAATTTAAAATATATTTGAAGTTAGAATAATGGTCAACACTGGTTTGGCGGACAGAGATTTTCAGAAGGCCTGCCACAACCCCACCCCACTAACACCGGTCCCGATTATAATTGGAATTGAAATTTTCAGTCTGAATGATTATATTATGCGACACATGAACTAAATGGCTAGTTCGGAGATAACTTGGGTTCAGGTATAAATAATCCTAATTTCGAATTATTGATTAATGGATGAGCAGTTACTTACAAAAGGATTTTGTCCAATTCTAAGATTAGTAGCAGGACTATTAAAAGTTTCCTAACGCACCCACACTGAAAGTGCAAAGGGTGTTTAATGGCACAATGGCGTGGACCTTATACCCTAAGTTGATTTTTCGAAGTAAAATAAAAACATCTCAATGCACTAGATAAACCATAGTTACAATCAATTGTTAAAAGCATCGTTTCAGATTTCTTTCAAAGTTTACAAGCGCAAAGTTACATAAAGGGCAATCTACGTTATATGGATGTCCCTAATTTAGCTAGCCCACAGCACAAACTGCCAACTTATGGGCTGCTCTTCTCTGCAAAAAAAAGAAAAGGTTAAATTGTCACACTTATGCGCACAAAATTGAGAAGCGAAATTTTGCGGAAAAGAGCCACATACCATGAACCTTTAGATTCACAGAAGCACGTTAATCATTAGGCCCAACATAATTTTATTATATTTTCTAGATTCTTGTTAATCTAAGATTATACAATGTCCTCTTTGTCATAAGTTTATTTGTTTTGACACTTAAAGAACACCCGATGGGCTTGACATATGTTTATACTTTAAGTATAGTTACAGGTTCCTTTCTGCCTTTCATGTTTTTATTACCACTTAAGGAAGAATCAATAGAAACGCATGGGGTTAGTTTCATTTTATTGCTATATGTTATCGACTTGTGCTTATGATAAAACGTTTCTCTTTTGCTTTTTTTTTTTTTTAAATTAAGAAGTTAACTCACAAAATCTGTAAAAACTGTCCCTAAGAGGGCAACAAGTTTTAACGTTATTTATTTATCAAATTTGAAGATCGAAATATACTATCTTGTGTAATTTTTCTGCGGTATTAGAAATCTTACTCACTAAAACAAAACCTTATATATTTTACAGTGTTTTTGATAAGCAAAAAACTCGTTGAAACGTACCTAATACAACTTCACAGATATACTTTCTTCTGTCGTGGCACAGCGCTGTGTTTGCAGACCTACGATACAAGAAACCGGGTTTCGATACTCAGAGCGGACAGAGTATAGATAGTCCAGATTGTATCTTTGTTGTCAAATTGATACAATTTTTGTTACTGTTGTTGTTGTTTTTTTTCAAAAATCTAATACTTATTCAGTTGCTTTCACGAGTCTTACATTAACAGTATGCATGTATATAATTTGATTTTCAGCTAATATAACTTTTATATATACTCTTCAAAAAAAGAAACGCAAAAGGGATATTTTTTTATTTTAAAGAGAAATATATGTAATAACGTTACAAGCTCAGAGTATGTGAGACACGTGTTAAGGCACTGATTGTCAGACCAAAATGACAATAAAAGTTGTGCACTTTGAAAACGGAGGAAAACATCGGATTTTTCGCCAAGACGCATTAGTGTCCAATAAATTTGTTTGAGAGATCTGCATGTTCTGCAAGTGCAACATGTGCAAAATCCCTATAAAAGTGACGGGTTCTCGGTTTCCATAGCTCAGTGTTAAGCCACCGACACGCAATACAGTTACGTCAAGACTGACTGAAACACAACGCAACAACGCCATTGGTCGCTTGGAAGCAGGCAAATCTCGATCAGATGTTGCCAGAGCTGTGAATGTCCACCCAAGCACCATCACAAGGCTATGGAATCGTCACCAACAACATGGATCAACTCGTGACCTTCCACGATCTGGCAGACCTCATGTGACCACGCCCGCACAAGATCGCTACATCCGATTACGTCACCTTCGGGATAGAACCACCACTGCGACGTCTACTGCCTCAACCATACCAGGGCTGCGTAGGATTTCCGATCAGACCGTACGCAACCGTCTACGAGATGCAGGAATCCGACCTCGACGTCCAGTCAGAGACGTCATCCTCACCCAGCAACATCGTCAAGAACGACTACAGTGGACTCGGGCACATCGGATATGGCCACATCGACGATGGAGGCATGTTTGGTTCAGCGATGAATCACGTTTTATGCTTCGTAGGCAGGATGGAATGACCCGTGTTTACAGTCGCCGAGGTGAACGTTTTGCAGCCAACTGTGTGCAGGAAGTTGAAAGATTTGGTGGTGGCAGCGTCATGATGTGAGCTGCCATCGCCTACATTGCCAGAACAGACCTTTTGCACATTCGAGGGAATATTACAGCTCAACGATACGTCGACGAGATTCTTAGGCTCCATGTGCAACCCATCATGGTGAACGTCAACGACGTTTTTCAACATGACAACGCCCGTCCTCACACAGCCCGACTCACCACTGTCTTCTTGAGACACCACAAGATCAACGTTCTTCCCTGGCCCTCCAGATCACCAGATTTAAACCCCATCGAACATCTTTGGGACGAGTTGGACCGTCCCAGCTTTGCAGGCTGAGTGGACAGCCATTCCACAGGATGTGATTCGTCATCTCATCGCTTCCATGGGCAGGAGATGCCAGGCAGTTATTGATGCTCACGGGGGGCATACTCGTTATTGACGTTGAGTGACGTTAAACTTCAACTAGTGAGCGTGGACTTCGCCTTTGCAGACTTTGGATGTTCAGCAGTGAATGTGCAAAGTTTCAGACATGTCATACAGAACTACCCGGAATAAACTTGTTAACAATTTGTCTCAAATTTTGACTTTTGCGTTTCTTTTTTTGAAGAGTATATATATGCGTTATTAAACAGTTGGTTTGAAACACTAGACGAAAAAATTCCTTTGAATAAAGTGTTAATTTTCCTAGGATAAGACCAAAATCACCGAAAGATGTAAAAACGGAAAACAATGTTAATCACTTATGCACACAAAATTATATATATTTTAAAAGATACATCAGCAAGTGACGTCAATGAAACGTTAGAAACGTAACCCAACATTCGTGTGTTCTCTATAATTATCGAAGGAGAAAAGAAAACGAAACTAAGAGCTTATACGTAGTGTATAAGACATGTTATGTAAATTGTACATTTCTTCTAGCTTTAGATTAATGGAAGTAAAAAGTAATATATTTCTCATTCTTATTTATCTATTTATTTTTTACTGATGTTAACATCAGTTATAAATATGTTTTCCTATATTTGAAGGAAAGAGACCATTACATAATAATATGTACCTACTCTAATGATTGTTTTATTTCATTTCAAACAACTTGTGTTTCTGTGTACAGAAGTTTTCTCACTCTTGTCTGTAGACGAAGAATGTGGTTTTAGATACAGGACATCACAGTTCATATATGCTCAAAGTTATGAAGTTCTGGTTGTATTTGATATTTGAGACCTACAATTAGATGTTAAATCTGAAAGAATGTATGTATCCGTCACCACTGGTGTGGGTTCTACTACTGAGATGCCTCTCCTTCTACGATACATTACATCATTCCCACTCTGAAATTTGCACCCCAGTTTACACAAGTAAAGTAATAATAGATAAGGCTGTGCATCACGATTAATGTGAAGAATATTGATAACAAATCACATGTCTTACAACTATTTATAGAGCCGTGAGTAATTTAATTTTATTACGTACATTTATCACAGCAGTAGTAGGAGCATACATTCATATCACCTACAGTTCAGTCTCATTAGGTTTATGACATAATTTCAATGCATGGCAATAATGATGTTTTTTTCACATCAGTGGTTTTTATTGAATGTTAATACACTTAGATAATGAGGTACAAAATGCTAATCATTATCCATCATTATGATATCTCAGAGTAGTGTTTGTGATTGCTCACTCTATAGTTCAGCTTATAAATTCATGTACATCGTCACCTCATGAGCCGTGTATCATAAAACTGTCACTATTTCACGCGTTGAAGTGTAAACACTGTTAACAAGAATAAAAACTGAAGCGAAACCCTTCGGAGACAATTTCTAACCTATGACGTCACAATCACGTGGATTTTCTGTTTTCCTTACTTGTCTGATGAATTACCGAAAGTATCAAAAACTGGTTACTATAACGTGCCCCTATGAATATCTCAACACGAACATTCGATATAACAAGCACCTAAATTATATCCACTAAAATATTGTGCACCCGGTGAATTCTTCAATAATATACTGTGCACCCAGTGAATCTTCCAGATTTTGTCTTTCTAATTTCAAGAATGCAACACATGTGTTATAGTAACGTGACAAAATACGTCATAAATTTCAGAATTGTACATGGAAGCTGGATCTAACTCTCGAGTTAAGCAATGTTTTGACGCCTTTCTACAAACACCTGAAGTCAATGGACGATATTTTGCATTATTTTATTTTTTACTTGTGCACATGAGATTACAAGTTGAGAGGTAGTCCTAGTTCAGACTCAAAGCTTCGTTTCAGTATGGTCTTAAACTTTTGACCAGCTAGTATTTAGGTTAATTTCATTGTGTTCATATTTTCCCTATTAAATGCTAAAAAAAAAATTTTATTTTTATTTTCCCTTTTCTTATTTTCATCTTTTGAAGCTCTATTCAAATAAGTGGTTGAGTCTAACAACTCAAAATGCATACTTTTTCTTTATGTTCATTGGCCTTAAGATTAGGGCCAGCAGTGTATATATATATATCTTAACCTCTACAATTTTGCTATAGGTTGACCTAAAGAACACCACATATAGTTTGAAATTTAACTGTAGAGTTCATTCATATATATATTTGTAGTCTTACGACGCTAAAAATCTGGTTTTAGTTCCCGTGGTGAGCGGATCATGGATAGACCTTTGTACACCTTAGTTTCTAATCGCAGCCAACCATCCAAACTAATATATATATTACATATCCTATGCTAGCAAAAAATACTATTAATTTTAAAGCTGAGAGATGACTTCACCCCAAACATGCTCACCCTTTCGGCCGTGGGGACGTTATTATGTTATGATCAATCCCACTATTCATTGGTAAAAGAGTAGCTCAAGAGCTGGCGGTGGGCAGTGATGAGTAGCTGCCTTTCCTCTACTCTTACACTGCCAACTTTTGTGCGAAATTCAAAAAATAAATAAACTGAGAGATAAAGAACTTATGTGACGTAATCTATGACTGCCTTGTTTTGACTCGTGCGGCGGCATTTCAAGTCTACCAAGTCGGAAAAGAATATATCGTCTAGTTAAATTACATAGATGGTAGTTACATTTCAAAACCACAAAGATTCTAAAAACTGTTCTATTCACGTGCCTTACACATACATATTTCTGACTCGCTGTACTCAAGTGCATTGTTACGTCTCGTTGTTTCTTATGTAAATATTTACGGCTCGCCATAAACTCAGGTATTTAGTATGACTCGTTGTATTCAGACACGAGTGGATGTGTTTTCGTCTTCTCAGATTATTGAACTTTGTAATGATATTTATAAATACCTGTTCATTTTGTCTTTCATTTCTGTTGCTGTAGCCACTTATTAAAGTTAAATGTAGTAATTGTTTTTGTGTTTTTTTTTATAAATTTCAAATATTGACCAACATCCAAATAGCTATTGGAGTTCAAATATTGTTTTTTTTCGATGTATCCTTTAGATCACGGATTTTCGCAGAAAGATCCAGCCCCTCCTCCAAAACACCCCACATTTTGATTGAGGCCCTCACCCAATGAATTTATAGATACAAGAGTACCTTAACAACACTGGGGCACATTCCCTTAACACTTATTTGCTTTTATTCAGAGGTAAGCGGCCCCTAGTTTGGGGACCTCCTGATTTGCATTATAAATCAATTTACTTCCAGCGTATTCTTTTATCTTTATCACATAAACGATATGTATTTGAAGTAATTTGGAACGTTTCGCTCTCAAACGAAATTATTGATAATATTCAAACAATTCATTGACTGTACGATCGTTTTAATTGTGACCGATATCAGGTTTATTAATATTGTAAGACAACGTACGTATTACTAAACTTTCCATTAAACATTTCAACTAGAACATACTTATGTGAAAGAACTCTATACAGTCGAATTAAAACAATCCACACTAGAACATACTTATGTGAAACAACTCTATACAGTCGAATCACAACAATCCACACTAGAACATACTTATGTGAAACAACTCTATACAGTCGAATCAAAACAATCCACACTAAAACATACTTATGTGAAACAACTCTATACAGTCGAATCAAAACAATCCACACTAGAACATACTTATGTGAAACAACTCTATACAGTCGAATCACAACAATCCACACTAGAACATACTTATGTGAAACAACTCTATACAGTCGAATCACAACAATCCACACTAGAATATACTTATGTGAAATAACTATATACAGTCGAATCACAACAATCCACACTAGAACATACTTATGTGAAACAACTCTATACAGTCGAATCACAACAATCCACACTAGAACATATTTATGTGAAATAACTATATACAGTCGAATCACAACAATCCACACTAAAACATACTTATGTGAAACAACTCTATACAGTCGAATCACAATTACAAATTTAGAGTTAATAATTTCAAGCAATATTGTAAATAAAAGTTGGTAATACTGTTTTTATCTATTAATATCGTTAATCTGTTTTTTTTTTACTTTATTTTATCAGACGTCATATTTTTAAATTATCTTTTCAGCAAATGTAAAAATAACTTGATTAGAAACTCTCTGCAATTTGATTAAAAAGTTTTATTTTTGTTTTTTTAATCAGAATAAAACAAAATCCAATTAGGCATTAATTTTTAACCGCATATTAAATTACTTACATTTAATTGCTCGGTTGTTTTCTTATATTGCAGATAATGTGGTAAATTGCATTTACAAAGTATTTTATAATAATGTCCACATTATTTTTAGATTTTAAATAATACTTTTGTCCTACTTTTCGCAAAGTAACTGATTAAATAGAAAATAGAAATAAAACATTATTTGACGATGAAAATACAATCTTTATACCTACAGAGTTGGAAACAAAATTTATTTTTAATTATGTTAATAAGTGCACCTTGAGCGACAAATATTGTTACACATTTCTATTATTTTATTCTGATTTACATATATATACATGTATTCCTTGTTAGTTTTGATTCAGTTTACTCCAAGTTTTTAAGTTACCTAATCAATAGATGAAATTATTAACTAAAAATAACTTCTATAGCTTTTACGAGGTTTTATTCAACTTACTTGGAAGTTTTCATTCAGATAACGAGAACTGATTCTGTCTTTTAGAACGTATCTGAATTGTAATCAAATGAAATACAGTTCAGTGAAAAACAACCATAAGTAAAATCGTCTTTCGATTGTAAATGATTATTCTGATTAATATCCCGGTAAAAAAGCGGTAAGTTTGCGTGCTTGTAATGCTAGAATTCGGGGTTCTATTCCTGCATGACACAACAAATAACCCAGTGTGGCTCTCTTCTCTAATAAAAAAAACGAAAAAATAAGCTAACCTTAAAGATACCAATCATTCCTACTTAACCACACATTTTGAAACCACTTCCAATTAATTGCACACCTAGTAACTGATTTTAGTTAATTTCAAAGTTATAAACCAATTCCAGCTAATAACACACTTAACAGCTGTTTTTACTTAGCTTCACACTTAGTAATCGTTTCCAGTGAACCACAATCTCTAGCTTCCGTTTTCAGTTAACTTCACAAATTTACAACCATTGCTAATTAATTAATAGTACACTTAGCCACTGTTTCCAATTAATCTGCACATGTAAGAGCCGCTTACGCTTAAGCTCAAAGTTAACAACAGTTGCCAATTAACCACACACTCATCAACTGTTTCCACCAAACCGAAAACATAGCAGTCGTTTCCAGTTAACCTTACATTTAATAACATTTTCCAGTAAAACCTCACACGTGTCAACCATTTCCAGTAACCTCATATTTAAAACTCGTTTCAAGTTAACCACACATGTTGCAAACGCTTCCACCTAATCACATACTTAGCAAAAGTTTCCAGTTAACTCCAAAGTTAATAAACGTTTTCAGTTAAGTTTACATTTAGAGACAGTTCTAGTAAACCACACACTCAGCAACCATCTTCAATTAACACGTACACTTAGCAAACGTTTTCAGGTAGCCTCAACGTTAAAAACCATCTCCTCTTTATCACACACTTGGCAAATGTTTCCAGTAAACCAAAATAAGCAATTACTTTTATTGTTTTTTTAAATTAATCAAATAATTAACAATTGTTTTCAGGTAACCACACACTTAGCAACAAGTTCTAGTTAATCACACAGTCAAGTACCGCATCCAGTAAACCAGGTACTTAGCAATCGTTTCCAGGTAACCATACGTAGCAACTGTTTTCAGCTAACGCACTTAACAACAACCACCCATAGAATACACTTTTATCGCCTTTTTGCTTTGAACTTTTATTTAAAACAAAACAAAGAAATCTTAACTTATACATAACCAATAAGAAAACAGAGAAAATCTCAGGCTTTCTCAAGATAATTCCACTCAACGTCCATGTAAAAATTAAGTGGATTATATAGTCAACGTATTTTTGCTAAGCATACCTATACAAAACTTACAGAGCAAGTGATGAAGTCTTGGATTCCGTCCGGGTACGCTAATCACAAGACCATTCCCACCAATACGTTTAGCATATCGATTTTTTTAACTATAATTTTGTGCATGGAAGTCAACTGGTACATGAAAACTGTGCCTTGGTTTAGCTTTTCTGTTATTTTATCTCAAATTTTGCAAATCTCGCTAAAAATATCTAGCAGGTTTTAGGAGTGCAATTTATAGTGTTAACTCCACAGTGAAATTGGGCATAATTGTTCGAATTTGGTGGATAAGATAGATATAAAAGTAAAGGAAACAAGGCTGATTGCACTATATCTTATTGAATACAACTTAACCTGCAAAATGAGTCTTTTTAAGTGTTTTTACTTCTTCACGTCCAACTTGGCTTAGCTCGACTAAAGTTTTCATTATTTATATCTTTGTTCCATCTCGTTACTATGACATTTTGTCCAGGTTTATACCTTTTAAAATATATGGATATATATATTATTTTACTCCATTCGTGAAGTAAGTGTATATATATATATATGTATAAATATTCGCGCTTTATTACACTTACGTATTGATCTTTAACGTTAGGCTATGTAAAGTTAACTTTATTTTAATAAAGAACTCGACAAAGTTGATGTAATTAAAGTTATCGAATAAAGCATAGGGAATTGGTCAACTGACGGCGCTCGAGTCGAAACTTCGGTGTTACAGTAACACGGGGGAATTCTTGCTTTACGCACCACTAAAACGTAGCTATAAAAGAAAGTAAGCGACAAAGCTGAATTGCCCGAAAGATTTATGGTAGCCCAAGATCGTTAAATAGATTAAGTTGGTTATTATTTATGCGCAGTTATCACGTTTGTTTCTTTTCCTTGTGTTATAAAGTAAATAATTTTTCTTAGCTTCGCTTGCAATGTTATCCTACGGTAATCTATACTGATCATCTTATAGACAGTGAGGCAAGAACACGCCACCATCAGTTTCTTTAAACACAACTTTCTTTTTATCACACCATAAATACCACCAAAAGTTGTAAAATGCGCCATAGGCATAAGGCCATCGAAACTATCTAAAATATTACGATCTATAAAATACTGAATGTTTCAAAGATTTGCAGATACAGTTTGTGTCATAAAAATAGGGGTTTCGGCTAGACCCTGCATTCTTTACGTGAAGGTGATTTGAAAGAAATGCGTGCTTAAATAGGGTGGAATTTGTCAAAGACTTACTGAATAAGAACCATGTAACAAATAGTTGTTATTCATTGTTAACACCAGATGCACTCAGCCATGATAAAAAACACTTTAGCTGAAATGTTAAACCTAATCCGAATATGAGTTTTTATATCAGTATTTACAGGACATACAGTATTGAGTATACTATATTAAAACAGTAGTGAATATTCAATTCATTCAACCACTTAAACACAATCAATATCAATTTGTTGTTGAGTAGATGGTGTGATGACACGAAACATTTATCGCTTTCTTTGGAAAGGTAATTAACAGCCCTTTCCGAAACTAGTGCTGTTGTTCAGCTAGCTGGTTTTGGTTTGTTTTGAATGTCGTGCAAAGCTACACGAGGGCTGTCTATGCTAGCCGTCTCTAATTTTGCAGTATAAGACTAGAGGGAAGGCAGCTTGTCATCACCACCCACCATCAATTCTTGGGCTGCTCTTTTACCCCCCGAATAGTGGGATTGACCGCAACAGTATAACGCCCCCACAGCTGGAAGGGTGAGCATGTTTGGTGCGATAGGGATTCAAACCTGCAACCCTCAGAATACGAGTCGAGTGTCTTAACTATCTGGCCATGCCGGGCTCGGCTATCTTTTCTCTGGGCACCGCGGAGAACTGAATCCCGAATTTTAGTAAACTTACCATTGAACAACGTATAAGTGTGTCTGTATTAGGAATTTACAAGTTCGAGAGAGTGATATCTATATATATATATATCTTGTCGTGATGGAAAATAAAGGAACATGGACTATATTGGAGCACCAAGACCACCCAAAAAGGTACATGGAACAAGCCACAGTAAACAAAACGAGATGTCTTGTAACAGATTAAAGTTGACGAAAGCAAAGGTCAGCAGTAAAAGCCATCCACGTATGACAACAACAGATATTCGTCTAGAAACAAGACCAACAGAGTATAAGTTTAGCAAGGTAAGACTTTCAGTCATACCTCTAATTTACCCGCTTCTTATCTCAAGAAGCTGGAAAATGAAACAGATGCTCATGTTAATGTTATTTCATACAAAGACACACTGTACCCAGCGTGAAGTTGTACACAGTAAGACTGACGAATCGAGCACTAACTAACTGTCATCTTCGTACACTAGATGGATTATGCAAATATACCACAGAAGAATGGCGTATTTTGGACATAACTGTCTTACGAGGAGCCTTCTGGGATGAAAATTATGCTGAAGAAGTAATGTTAAGATGCATGGTCATCAGAAAAAGCTTGATCAGACTATGCAAATATACCACAGAAGAATGGCGTATTTTGGACATAACTGTCTTACGAGGAGCCTTCTGGGATGAAAATTATGCTGAAGAAGTAATGTTAAGATGCATGGTCATCAGAAAAAGCTTGATCAGACGTGACGACATGGACTATAGCGACGTGGTGTGGTTCCAAAATTATTTTGATATAATATTAAATCCTCTATATAACTCTCAAGTCCAAATACATCGAAATTTGTTTTTGACTTGACATTAATTGATAATTAGCTATAAACAAACTCATTCACTTGTTTATGTTTGCCAAGAGCGAAATATGGCACTACAGATATAGTAAAATAAAACTTCTGTAACTATTTCTCAGGACATCTTAAATTCAGAGCCTAATTTAAAAACTGACTTTCCTAAGACAGAAACGAATGAGCAAGATATTGACAAACCCTAGAAAATGCTTTATAACTTAAAAATAGTTTAAATTTAATTTGTATGAATAAGAGTGCAAACAAATTATCTCACGAAAAAGAAGAGATCCCAAATTAACCTTTTATTACACAAGTTTCGGGAGAAAATAAATAGCAAAATAAGAAAACTCTGGAAATATTTTCAAGATTTCAGGATCCATTATTTTGTTTCAAACACTATACATTCTGAGAGCCGTCTCTCCCTGATTTTAAACCGGTAGACACTTCAGGAAAAGCAGCTAGTTAACAGCGCCCACCAGTCATTTTTATAGCGAGCGCATTCACAACCCCAAAGTGCAACGTAAGTTTTTGCAGCAATAGGCTGCCATCCATGAATCTTCTCCTTCACGGTCGGAGCACATTAACCATGAGACCAATGCCCCTCTAGAACAGCGGTGAGTCTACGGAATAACAACGCTAAAATCAGAGATTCGATTCCCCTCGGTGGACACAGCAGATAGCACGACGTGGCTTTGCTATAAGAAAACACACATACACACACACCCATTATACCGTGTCCGCTCTCGGCTCAAGTTCTTCAGTGACGGATAAGTGTGCCTATTCATAGCAGCAAGAGAAAGACCCCAACTCCCGAAATAAAATATTATGAATAAGTGTTTGTCACTACACGAATTTTGAGGTTTATTATACACATGGATTTATTAAAGACTGCGGTCAGGCCTGGCCAGGTGGTTAGGGCCAGATAGAACTTTCTGCAGCTTTGTGATTAGTAACAAACAACAAGAGCAAAGACACACTGATTTATCTGCTGTGTCCATCGCAGAGCGCTGAAACCCGGATGTTAGTGTTGCAAGTCCGTGGAATTACCTCTGTTTCATGGGAAGGGAGGGACATTTGTGACTGTACGCTGATGATTTTATTAACAGATCCTTTTCCACCATGTCAAGATCTCACTTATTTGATTTCACATGAATTATGGTACTCACAGTACAGTTCTTCAACTAAACGTATTTTGACGTATAAAACCCTTTTAAACAAAACTAATTCTGTATCTAAAAATCAGTTTATTTCGTACTAGGTAGCCTTCCGAGGTAATTATTGTTAATATTTTAATAGAATAGGTGCACAGAACAAGGCTAGTTATCTATGTTTTTACCGAGTTTTCACTTTAGGGGGAAGCTCTGGTTTTAAAGTGCTAAATTAGGGACAGCTTGTGTGGATAGCCTTCGTGTAACTTTGCGCAAGATTCGAAACTAACTAACAATTGGAGAAGTATTCGCCACAGCACCCATTATGAGGTTTATTATACGAATGGATTAACTTATCACCGTAAATTATTTCGCGATGACTTTTTGTTGTTGTTTTTTTACCCACCTACCATTGGATTTTGTTTTATGCTGGCGACCTTAGTGAAAGTCATTAATAAAAGTGCGAGCAGTGTACAAACAGAGCGTTCAAAAATATTGAAAAGAATAAATGAACAAAAGAAATCCGTTAACAATAAACATGGCGTCGTATCTCCTAACGCTTTATTTACCCTTTCACACTGTATGTGCACATATTATTGTTATGATGCTATATTTTTGTAAAATTTACAAGTGAAGCACTACAGGTGTATAACCTGATTACTGATATATAAATAATGGATTAGTTTGCGGTTCTATATAAATAGTGTCAAGTTTCTATTAAAAAAGAAGTGTTTTTTTTTAGAAGTTTGGTTTAGTTTAGTTTGAGTAACCGTTTCAGACAGTGATTTTCTCTATTGATCTCGAAAGAGTTTTTGAACCGAAATATTAATCGTAGGTTTTGTTATAACCCATCCTTAGTTTTTGTTTACAACTCTAAAGAGCTGGTAATTTAAGATTTAATCTCAACTTTTATAAATTATTGTATATAAGTTAGTATGCGATGTTTATGTTTTATGTGTTATAATATATATCCATAAGACTACAAAGGTTTTAGGTTTTTTACGTATATACAGTACGGTAACACAAGATCGTAACAACTGGAGATTCGTTCAGGATACGAAATAAGACAATAGCTAGAGTTAGTTGTAAGAAGTTGAGAAAATCTTTAGAATTTGTATAGTCGAGCAATAGGTATTATCTGTGTTTTGTACAAATTATCTAGAAAGCTTTAGTCTAGATGTGTTTAAAATGTTATTGCGTAAATACTCAAACTCGGTTTTAATTTGAAAATAATTTATACTTTATTTTGGTGTGAAAGTTTGTAAATATATTAAAACCATGAAATGTTTATTTGAAATAGTTGAAAATTTCAGTGTCGAAGAGTTTTTGGAAACATAATTTATCGAAAGGGAAGAACTTCTGAAATTGAGAAAAGATCAGTTGAAAAAAATATGTAAAGAACTTAGCTTTACTGTTTCCATCAAGACAAAAAAAAAGGAATTTTGGAATTAGGCCTAGCTAATTTAAGTAAATGCAAGAGTAAATACTATGTCGATGATTAGAAAGTTAATATTATAATAATGCAGTAGATGTGTCACAAACTGAAAATGCTAACTCTGAATTTTCAAACTTTGAAAATGCACAAAATCAAAATCTGACTTTTAAACAAATTATAGACATAAAGATATTTAATTTAAAGCAGAAGATCTCGGATTTGAAAAAGAACTAGAACTTGAAAGAGAGAAAAAACAGAAGGAAAAATTAGACCAAGAGAGAACGAAGTCATTCTAGATCTGAGGATCAGACTGGAAGGTATGGAAAAAACTGATAACATTGTTAGTAAATATTTTCTTCTGTCAGTGAGAATGATGTTGATAGTTTCTTTTTAGTTTTGAGAAAACATCTATACTTATGGAAGCTTCTAGAGATAAATGATCTATGTTATCCTAATCAAAATTAACAGGGAAAACTCTAGAGATTTTATTCAGCAATAAATCTTAAAGAGTTGTTTCTGTACACGGCACGTTTTAATACGATAGTACATATCAAACATAAAAATCTGCGATTTTGTCAGAAGCTGAACAATTGGCGGATGAGTTTGTTTTGATTCACTATTCAGTTTGTTCGAAAAAGTAAAACTTCAAAACCTGTGGAAATTCTGGTTTTACTTCTAACAAAAATAAAAACAAAAAACAGCCAAATCAGGCTTATCAAATAAGACAAATTATGAAAGAAAAGTTGAAAACTCAAATACTTGTAATTATTGTAAAAGACCTGTTCATTTCAAATAGAATTTTACAAAATTAGAATACAAGAAAAACCTTGAATAATCTGAAAATAAGAGTAAACCTAAAGAGCTTCATTTTCACAACTCAGTTAGTTCTAATGAATTTAAGTGCATGACAGTTTTGAAACTCGAACTTTTTGACTTTGATCGTTTTATGGACAGTGGAATTGTTTCATCAGTTAATGCTAGTCATTCTGTTCTCTGTGTCCTTGTGCTTATTACTTTGTTTAAAGATACTGGAGCACCCCAAGTTCAGTTCCAGGAAACTTGCTGACCCCTGATGAGATAGTATATTTTGATCCACAGCATCTGTGGTTATTACACTTCTGTAGCTCTATATTGGATCCAGATGTTATTGACCCTGTAACAGCTGGACTTGTTGCTGAGGTATCTGTTGAAGGAGTTTCATTATTTTTCGAAAATGATGATGCAGGTGACCAGATTCGTGTCATGCCGGTTATGTCGGATATTCCTATTGAAGACCTGAACAAGGCTATTTCAGTAATATTTCCATTTTGTGCTGTTACTAGGTCACTGACTGTGGCTAGCCAGGAGTCTGATCGCAAATGTCCGGCTATGCTGGATAAAATTTCAGATCCTAATGACAGTTATGATTTAAGTACTATGTTTCTATTTGTAGATTTTGGTTCTGGAGACAAGTTGGTTCCTTCAGCGTAAGCTAGGGCGGATAGGCAATCTTTGACTGAGATACTCAGAAAAAGGATTGAGTCAGATTTCTCTATAGGAGCCGTATCAGAATAAGAAGCAGAAAATCTCCCTATTTCAGGATGGTGTGTTGATGAGGAAGTGGAGGTATGTTAAGAGTTCTGCCAATGAGCTTTAGCAGATTAGAAACCAAGTAATTGTACCTGAAGTTTATAAACAGGGAATTATATCTTTAACTCGTGACTTATCCCTTTAAGACATCTTAAAGTTAGAAAAACTAAGCTGAGTTTTATAAAACATGCTCAGGACTTACAAGAGAAGTGGCTAATGTCGAAGTTATCTAATTTTTTTTATTTTTGTCTACGAAACTTTTTTGTAAATATTTAATAAACTAAGATTACTATTTAATTAGATATTCATAGTGATGTTTAATAGCTTATCAATTAAACTTATACAACAACAAAAAACAAATATATGAAAATATACCAGTATATACAAATTCACCTACTTTATGTTGTAAATAAAACATATTTATCGGATAATTTTCTTTCTACCTCTTCCTTTATAAATTTCTTAATGTTTTTGTTTGTTGTAGAGCTAAGCCACATTGGGCTATCTGCTATTGTCCACCGCGGGGATCAAATCCTGGATTCTAACACTGTAACTTAGTGTTATTAATCGACTTAATGACCATTGATAAGAAATAACATTTTTCAGTATAAAATCAACTAATATATTTAATTATTCAGTTGTTTTCTTTCACACAATGAAAAGTCCACCAGTGGAAAAAGGAGTCAGTGTATGGACTTACAAACAAAAGTCTGTTGTCCAGTTCCTCGTGATAGACACAGGAGATAGCACCAAGAGGCTGTGCTTTGTAACAAATCATAGAAAAAAATGTCCGTTAAAAATTCAGTTTAAATTAAAAGACATCAATAAATGGCAGACAATATTTTGTTTGTTTGTTTATTTTGAATTTTGCGCAAAGCTACAGTTATCTACGTTAGCTGTCCCTAATTTAGCAGTGTAAGACTAGAGGGAAGACAGCTAGTCATCACCATCCACCTCCAACTCTTGGGCTACTCTTATGCCAATGAATAATGGAATTGACTGTAACATTATAACACCCCCATGGCTAAAAGGGTGAGCATGTTTGGTATGACTGGGGTTCGAATCCACAACCCTTAGATTACGAGTCGAGCTCCCTAACCACCGGGCCATAGACAATATTGTAACTTCATTTTGTTTCTCGTAAAGCAAAAACTGGATATTTCCAGTAAATATGTTCTAAGTGTCATAAGAATAGTTTCTTAAAGGATTATTTGAGAACAATAAAACAAAAATCTTAAATAGTCATACTGCACATAACAGAAACTAGCTAAGAATTTGTAGTTACCAGCTGTACCTGGCTGATTGAAAGTATGAAATACCATACAGTGAATCTTGAATCGTGTTAAGTTGTAAAGTGAAAACTTCTTCATGTACATATATTTTAATTTTTATAATTGCAAAAGAGTGTTTAATTATCGGATGTAGCCTAGTGAGTAGTATGTCGTGTTACTGCAAATCAATGTGTCTAAGGATCAAGCTACGACGCCCGTGAACACGCTTCTCTTATTTTCAGGTGGGAGGGGCAATCCTGTTATTTGGTTCAGAGTAGTCGTACAGGCGGAGAGTGTTACTTACTGATTGCCTACTCTTCATATGAACAACAGTTCCAAATTAGGGTTAGCTATGCCTGAACTTTAGGGAACTCTGACCTTGGATTTTAAATACTGCTCTGATTCAAAATATCAGATATAAATAAGAGCTGAACATATTAGCACATACAACAGTTTTATAAAACCCGATTGGTTCCCTGTATAAATAAAATTAATTAGGACATTTGTAGATAGATGCATATTACTGAATCAATCCAGTATTGCATCAAACTTTTCATTCACTTAGTTATAACGTAATATTTCTCTTTTACTATGTGTAATTGTATACCACATAAAATAAGTAACGAAACGTGAAGATGCGTTTCAGATCGAAGGACATAACAAAAAATACTACTGAATCCCAATACTATTACTAGGTTGAAACCTGCAAATGGATTTCTAGAAATTCTTATCAATCAGAGATGCAGATAACCCTAAAGTACATAGCCCAATAGTTAGACTGCCTTATAATATCTACAGAGAGAAGAACGCAGACGTTAAGAGTATGACGTCAGTAGACGTAGCGAACCCAGAATAGGCTCAGCTCGAATCTGGTGCTCGGCAGCATGCCATCCTCGCACAGATGTTGTCACTTGCTTATGTGGTAACATATACCTGCATAGTAGATAGGCAGATAGGTATAAACAGAAAGAAAGAGAGAAAAAGTCATTATTATGCAGCAGAAGAAAACATATAAAAGGCTGAATAACTAAAAGAAAATAGAAAATAAATGACAAACAGATTCACAGTTAACAAAATAAAAGTAAGTTTGAAAAATTAATACACGTATACATGTTAGAGAGAAGAAAAAACAAACAGGTTGACAAATTGAAAGATTCATAAACTGAATAAGAAAATGAATAGGTTGAAAACTAGACAGAAGATATTACGTCAACACGGATGAACTGTGGGTAGGGGAAAGCGCTATGGAAACAGGAAAACAGTCAGTGGAACACGAAATAATACACAGTGAAAACTAAAAATTGATAGACTGGTAAATAGGGACGAACTGACTTTCTCATAAAGTAAGCAGGAATTTTATCATAAGTTCTATTGTACACATTAGATCTGTGTATGCACAGAGTCCGAAATCTTGAACATCAATGATATCAAAATTCGGTTTGGTAGCTTATTTCGGAATAAATAAAATTTTATAGTTATCGGTTTTACAGATCATCCACATAAAGTTGACTATAATACATTGTGTTTATATAAACAACTTGGGGCCATATTTCTTCAAATTCCGATAATTTTATTTCGCAATCTCGCGAATGACATTTCTGATTTGTGTGATCTGGACGATGACCTGAGATTAACTGTCACATTATAACGCCCCCATGAAAGGATGGGCATGTTTAGTTTGACAGGGATTCGAACCCACAACCATCAGATTACGAGTCGAGTGCCTTAACCACCTGGCCTTACAGTGACGTCCTATAGGTATAAAATTCATAACACGTAGATAGGCATTCATAAAGTAAAAACAAAATTTCCAATTATTTAGAGTTTTATTAATATGTATATCTATTAAGAAATAATTCTACATTCATCCAATGTTTCTACTTTTTGGCAGGTCTATGAGTCATTGGTTAAGAACCATTGCCACAGGGCATAGCTCTAAGCTAATCACAGTATGTTACAACAACTTAAAGTTAATCAGTACGACACTATTAGTTGATAATTTTTTGAAAAAAAATTATATTGTTGCTCTCAGTGAGATCGCATGAAACTCACTAAGAACAAACTAATGATTCGTTTAATATGAAATGTTATTTTAGACTCAGATATCACTACAGTGATAACACTCATTAGGGAGAATTTGTAAAACATTTGTAAAAATTTGTAAAAACAGCCTTTTTCGTAATGTGTACCATTATAAAAGCATCTCTTTTATATAAAAGTCCAATTGTGCATTGATTTGTTCAGAAATCTCTCCATGATAGTTGGCAGTATAAAACAAATAGTAAATACAATTGATAATTACACAAAATTGTCAACAAAACATTACTACATAATTTTAATCTAGTGCGATTAGTTTAGAGCCTAAAGTACAATATAACTGTAATGATTAGTATTTGTTGCTGAGCACAAAACTATATAATGAGCCATCTCTGCTGTGTCCGAATCTGATACTGAAATCCAGGTTTTAGAGTTATAAGTCCCAGACTTGCTACTAAGTCAGTCGTGAGAAGGAGCTAATTGTAATGGTATATCATTTTATTAACTAAATTATGTAGTTCTTAGCTGTGGCATTATGTCCTATGGTATCAGCCACTGAAAGATACTTAAGATTAAAGGTACTTGCAAATTTAAACTATCAATCATAAAACCTTATCAAACGACATAATCATATTTACCAACAATACACTTTAACAGATGTTTCCAATGAATTTTGATTCATTAACCCACAAGATGTACGAATGGATGTTTCTTGTTAAGTGCAAAGTTACGCAATAGGCTATCTGCGCCTTGCCCACAGCGAGTATTGAAACTCGATTTTTAGAATTACAAGCACTTAGGCTTACCGCCGAGCAACCAGTGGTACCACCAGAAGAAATTATATATCATAAGATGACTTATATTTATATCAGTTTGATTGTCTTTTTTTTGCGAGGTCGTTGATGTTGCTGAATTATCTCAAACATTTCGTACAGCGGTTTTAAATTGTCCACTTCTCAGAATTGCACAGTTGCTAAAAGTTGTTTTCGTTTATTGATGTTCAATGACGTTTTATATCTAAATAATCATAAAACTGACCACTCTAAACAATGCGTTAGAAAGACACTCATGGCAGATGAAAATAGATTTAAAGGTATGGATCGTAACTCTGCTAAAAATATAATCTCACAGTGACACCTGCCGTATTGTACATACAGTAAGTGAATGATTACATTATTCAAAACAGCGTCCTATATCTCCCATATACGTCCGACTTCTACGTTGCCTTTATCGAACTTATTCATGAATATCCTTTAATAAAGTCACGAAAGCAGTTTTTAATAGAAAACGTGAATTATTTTTACTGTTCTTAAAAATAACATTTAAATTAAGATTATCGGTTTGATTTGTTTGAAGTTAAGAACAAGCACAATGTGCTTTGCCCACCACGGGTATCGAAACCCAGTTTTTAGTTTTGTAAGTCCACAGACGTACGGCTGTGCCATTGGGGGAAAGAAAATTCTGGGGAATATACATTTATTACAACCAACCAATCCTTGTAGATTGTTTTTAGATTTTAGCTAAAGCTAAATTGCACTTTCTGGAAAAACACTGATTAAAAAAACACCAGAAAACTAGATCGTGATTGTCTTACAAGAGAAAAGAAAACGAATACGAATTTTCCAAATAACAATCACGTACTTCTCGAGAGAAACAGGACATTCATCAGGCTTTGTAGATGCTGTTGATGTTAGAGATGAATCAGTGTCTTTCTGCGGCAGGAGTTTTCTCAGAAATTCGAAAACAAAATTATGTTTAGAAATTGTTTTTTGCAATATATTTGTTTGTTTGGAAATTTCTCGCAAGGCTACTCAATGACTGTCCGTGCTAGCCCTCCTTAATTTAAGGGTAATTTCTTAAGAGGGGAAGCAGCCAGTCAACACCATCCACTGTGCCAACTCTTAGGCTTCTCTTTTACCAACGAAAAGTGTAATTGACTGAAACATTGTAACGAGCCCGTGGCAGAAAGATCGAGCATGTTTGGTGAAGGGATTCGAACTCGCAATACGTAGAATTTGAATCAACCGTATTAACAGCCCGTACATTTTTCGTGTAACTGTTTAGTTTATGTATTGAAAAGTAGTGTTATTTCCATGGTTTCCGTACGGTAGATAAGTCATCGTATGGATGTATATATATACATGTATGTAGTATTTTCAGGTCGTGTCTTACTCACAACCATAATAATTGTTTGCGAGAAATGAGGTAAACGTAACACTAAGCTGTGTTTGTTACCCACTTTTTATCAAAAGTAACAGTTGGCACGTGTCTATGCTCCACATTTTATTTAAGGATAATGTATTGTAAGAATAACTGATAAATAAGCGGAATGCGTGTTGTTGTTGGTGGTTTTTTTTCCTTTAGTTTATTCGGTACGATGTTTAGTGTAGAGATGCATAATGGGCTAGTAACGCACTGTACACCAGTACCAAGAAAAACCAAACCCCAGATGTTCACATTCAAAGTCCACAGACTTTCCGTTATATAACAGAGGTACTTTTTCATTTCAAGTACGATTAAAATACATCAGAATTTAAATGCTATCCTCATGGAATATTCTCAAATATAGTGATGGAAAATTCTATAGTGTTATCTTTTTTGTAATATTTACGTTACTTTTAACTTTGATGTTGTTTTTTGAAGATATTTTTATCCATAGTTCATAATAACAATATAACATAATCCGATTCAAATGTTCTCTGTCTTACAATGTATAGTTTGCCACGTTTGAGACTACTTTCTTTGTGTATATATAGGCTTAACCAGATGGTTAGTGCTTAACTCGCAATCTGAGGCTCGTGGGTTAAAATCAGTGTGTCTCATCAAACACTCTTTCAGCCGTGGGAGCGTTATAATATTAAGATTCATCCCACTGCTCGTTGATAAAAGAGTAGCCCAAGAGTTGGAGGCGGGTGGTGATGACTAGTTGTCTTCCCTCTAGTCTTACACTGCTAAATTATGGACAGCTAGAGCAGATAGCCCTCGTGTAGCTATGTGCGAAATTCAAAGACAAACAAGTGTATACATACTGAGACTTAACCACACTTTATAACAGCAATGACCGAACCTCATGCTGGTCTTGGAACTACTTTATCCATCGTTGATTAGGTTTGATTTGGTGACCGTGGTTAAGGATAATTAATTAATAAATGCTGTCTGTTTTTATTCTAATAGATGTTTGCGAATGTCTTCGTGGATAATCTTAGTCTGTAAATTCTGAACAAATTTCCATAAAACCTCCAAAATGAGTCGGCATCCAAAATCCGACAGTATTTACGTATGCGAAAGGCACAAAAAGTTTATTGGAGTTGAATTTTATATAATCAGTGATGTCGATAAAACCCACTTGTAGAGAAATATATATGCAAAAACGGCTCGTTTGGTTTGAGAAAATATTTTACGTAGAAGAGCGAACAACGTTCACAAAGCCTGTGAACCTGACGATGACCGAAGAAGGTCGAAACGTTGTTCGCTCTTCTACGTAAAAATATTTTCCCAACCCAAACGAGCCGTCTTTGCATATATATGAATTTTATATAGCTGAACAGAGCTACTGAGATTCCTATTTCGTTAACTATTTTTCTCGTGAAAACAGTTGTTGATTAAGAGACTTGTGGGCCTTCATGAACTTGAAACCTTTGTTCGTTATTTAGTATTTTTTATAAAATAGAATAAAATACTCCTAATTTTATAATAATGATTTTGGGGGGGAGGGTTGGAGAATTCTCATTTGAAATTGTAGCCATCATTTTGTGGATTAAAGTGATTATTCTCTGGATGGTCTCGGTGTGTCGTTTAGAACATTCACAGGTTCTGTTTTTAAAGACACAAATAATTTATTTTCTCAAATAGTTTTTAAATTATTAATAGTACGCTAATTTGTTTTCTTTGAATTCTGAAGGTTGTTTTTGTTGTTTTTGAATTTCGCGCAAAGCTACTCGAGGGCTATCTGCGCTAGCTGTCCCTAATTTAGCAGTGTAAGACTAGGGGGAAGGCAGCTAGTCATCATCACCCACCGCCAACTCTTGGGCTACTCTTTTACCAACGAATAGTGGAATTGACCGTCACATTATAACCCCCCACGGCTGAAAGGGCGAGCATGTTTTGGTGCGACCATCGAATCCGCGACCATCGGATTACGAGTCGAACGCCTCAACACGCTTGGCCATACTGGGCCCTCTTCTGAAGGTTAAAAAGGAAACATAAGTACATTTATAATGAATAGCTGATACTATGGTATTTCTTGACACTTTTGGGGGCCCGGCATGGCCTAGCGCGTAAGGCGTGCGACTCGTAATCCGAGGATCGCGTGTTCGCGCCCGCGTCGCGTTAAACATGCTCACCCTCCCAGCCGTGGGGGTGTATAATGTGACGGTCAATCCCACTATTCGTTGGTAAAAGAGTAGCCCAAGAGTTGGCGGTGGGTGGTGATGACTAGCTGCCTTCCCTCTAGTCTTACACTGCTAAATTAGGGACGGCTAGCACAGATAGCCCTCGAGTAGCTTTCTGCGAAATTCCCAAACAAACAAAAACTTGACACTTTTGAATTACTTCAACAGTTGGTTATACGTCAACACTGGTCAATCAGTCTTATTAGTAGGTTGAAACTAAAGATAAAATCATTGTCTTTGCTAAACAACAAAATAGGGTCCCAAGTTGACCCTGGTAAAACTGTGGATTTTGTAGCTGACAAACCAACCTCGAATCCGTTCGATACTACAAAATAATCAAAATGATGCTGTTTCAAAAATAATGAATGATCTCCCAGATCTAAGGTTTATCAGTGATTCAGTATTTTAAATACAGTACTTCATGACTCATCACGATTCTTCGCGGTCTTACGATTTATCAAGCTTTAGAGAAATATAAAATAAGAGTTTTTTTTTTTTTACTCTGTACAATAAATCTCACTGACACTTAAACTGACATGAACTTGATTTACGGAACACTAACGCCTTTATGAGACACATCTTCAGAAATTCCGAGAATTAAGTATCTAATACTGACAAGATATCTGATGCCATCCTAAGTAGAAAAGGAATCTTCCATGAAATCGTCAGAAAAATCTTTTTCAGTCGACAGTATATCGATGAAAAACGTTGTTGGTGTCGTTTAAAATATTTTGCACAAATGGCTATCTGGACATATTTATCCCAAATTCTGAAATGATAAACTGCAAGGAAGGCAGCTAGACAACAGCATCCACCGCCAACTTCTGGGCAACTGCAGTCGAATAATGAGATTTGTCCACTATTTTATATTATATACTTGCGGCCTCAAGTGCAGAATGTGACTGTTGGGGTTTATGCAGTGACGGGTCAAGAACCATAAGTCCTCAGTTCCACAGTTTCGGCCCAAGTTATTTGAGAACGACTCTACACTGTAAATCAGAGTATGCGTCACATTTCATCCAATCTTCAAATATTCTCTGTCTTACAATGTATAGTTTGACACGCTTCAGACCACCTTTTTGTGTATATATAGGCTTAACGCAATATTACACATTTATAGAAAGGACTTAAATGCGCCTAGTAACTTTTAACATTTATGATTATTTTATTGGAACTTATCAACACATAAAGGCACGGCATGGCCAGGTAATTACGGCGCTCGACTCGTAATCTAACATGCTCGCCCTTTCAACCGTTGGGGCGTTATAATGTACGGTCAATCCCACTATTCGTTGGTAAAAGAGTAGCCCAAGAGTTGGCGGTGGGTGGTGATGACTAGCTGTCTTGTCTCTAGTCTTACACTGCTAAATTAGGGATGGCTAGATATCCCTTGTGTAGCTTTGCGCAAATTCCAAAACAAAACAAACTATAATGGCACAAATGAAATTAAAATACATACAAAGTTAAACAAATTGATAATTCGAAAAGTTTTTATAACGTTAAATCCCACGTGTTAAGAACGAAATTTCATTAAATAATGGGCTTCATATTTATGACAAAAAATCACACTAACTTGTAGACATTTTTCATCGAACGGCTAAAGTAGTCCATTTCTGATTCCAACTCAATATTGGATTTCAGACTAGTCTTTTATTTAGCACAAGCCACTAATCGTTACGCTTTTCGCTCAATTTCAACACCCCAGAACTAGGCTTAGCCACAACAGCAAATAATTTATTTTATCTGCAATTTAGTGTAATGATTATTACAAGTATTAGGTCTAATAACCTCTTTTAATTCTATTTGCAACAAAGTGCTATTAAAAGAGTATTTTGATTTTCCAATATACTCGCAGCACGGGTACAAAAGGATTTATAAATAATATTGTTTATATAGATAATTAAAACAAAATTTAGGAATACAATACTGTTTTAGCATTAACGTTCTCACGGCAATTGGACGCAAACCATAAACCTTTGGTTTCACAGTCCGGGCATGTTGAATCCTAAGAAAAGCCTGGTGGGTAAATGAAGCAAGGATAACACCACTATTCAAAAACTGTCATGAAAATTACAACAAATTTTGCGAGTATGTGTTGGAATTTCCTCAAAACAAACTTCACTAGCATGTTTAGTAACAAACAGGAAATGTATCAACAAATATCATACGTGATGAAATAAGGAGTCTGTCTCGTATTTGACTAATTGCATCTAAACTATATAACACCACAAGATTATAGTTATTCGAGCATAAGAAAAATAAAAAGGAAAGAAAGCAAGGTCTCTGCTTGTGCGGCAAACATACAAACAGACAGTTATTTTTGTATAGGCAGATTGCCAGGTCGAGCAACTGGAACCGCTCGTATTGTCTCCGAAGTGAAGGCTATTTTAAACAACTTGCGCCGTGGCTGACCTTCCACAGAGAATGACGAAATACAATTATAAAAAAATAACAACACGAATATTTAGGTCAGCCCCAAGACTAAATAATGAAAGAGAGTTTTCTACAATTATGACTCATACACGATTTACATAGAGACTAGGATACAACCTGTGGGCCTGGGGCCGTCATTACGTTACACTAGCTCGAAAAGTATCGTATTACCCAACAGAATTTCCATTCAGACGAGTTAAGCGACCTCTGTTGTTGAATAAAAATAAGACTAATTCTGTTTGTATCTTCCCAAAACAGTACGTAATGAAAAATACTAACCATATCCAAAAAGACTGGAAAATGTTGAAACGTCAGCCATCTTAACTTATGTGGATCCTCAAAATGTGTTTGTAATATCACATTATTAGTATTGAAGATGAAAAAGGACTAACTGAAACATTTATCTCACATCAAGGAGAGTTAAAAAGGGCTTACAATTGTTTTCCAGAAACGATTTCGTACATTTATAGAGATGTTATATGATTCTGATAATCAGCTCATGGAACCAAAGCTGCAAGGAACAGGAGGCGTAGAACCACTCACTACCAAACAAAACATTAAATTAGGCTGGCCTTTGTCATCATAACTGATCACTTTAAAAGGTAATTAGAGCTTTTTAAAACGACACAAAGAAAACAAAAATATTCTACAACACCTGTTACTAGCAACAAATTAACTACCAAATTCTACTTCAAATTCAACAATTGGATGAAATTGTAAAAAACTATTTTCAGCAGTCAAATTCTCTATATGAAGCTATAGCCAGCTTCAAATACAAAGGATTGTCATGTTTTCCTGGCAATGGTGAAATCCCTAATTTCAGTGACTTTTTACAGTGACTTAATAATTTACAATCCTATCCTATTACCTCCGCAACGCAGTGGCACAGCGACATGTCCGCGCACTCGCAATGCTAAGAACCGGGTTTCGTTACCCGTGGAGGGAGAGCACAGATAATCCAACGTGTAGCTTTGTGTTTATTCTAAACAAACAAAACACCTTACTCTCTATCTTTCTTACACACACGAGATTAAAGTTTTGCTGGAAGGTTTTCCTTAATTTGTTGGATTAAAGTTTTACGTATACCAATTACCTTAAGTATACAATAACCATTACTCTGGCCCAATGAATACAGAATGCTACTTCCTGTGGGACAAACTTACGCTCCTTTCAACCATTCAGCACCAATGGACCATTTTGTGGAATTAACCTGGGTTTCCTTTTCCCATGGTCTAATAATGAAACTTATCGTATTACAGAATGGTACTACAAATAGCTTGTATTTGTACTATTCCTTATCACTGTAATATGCACATAGAAATCTAATAACAAGTATTCTCTTTAGCAAACATTTTCTTAATTGTAATTCTAAGATTTGTTTGTTTGTTTGTTTGCTTTGAATTTTGCGCAAAACTACACAAGGGCTATCTGCGCTAGCTGTCCCTAATTTAGCAGTGTAGGACTAGAGAGAAGGCAGCTAGTCATCACCACCCACCGCCAACTCTTGGGCTACTCTTGTACCAACAAATGGTGGGAATGACCATCACATTATAATGCCCCACGGCTGAAAGGGTGAGCATGTTTGGTGCGAACCATTTTCAGAATGTTGGATTATATTCCTTTTTAACCATATCTAGTTGTGGTTAGGTTCACAATAAAATTGATTTAATAGCATTTAGCTTTAAATATAATCTTGTAAGAAAATGGCTCACATTGAGTAAAATGTTTTAAGGGAAAACCACATTTATGATTAAACTCCTTGTGAAAATTTCGTAAGCATACCTTACTTGAAGCTAACACTTGAATTACATTAAGTATGAGAGAAAACTAAGTAGAAGACAACGCCAGTTTTTACAGTGTTTAAAAAAACATTCATAAAACTCAGATTTGTACCAAGAAAATCATGTCATCAAAAGTCAACTGTGGTAACGGTACGAAATAGAAACACAACTTGTAACCGAAATTAAATATAATAAAATATCATAATCATCTGAAACGTTGAATATACGAAAAATAACTGTACAAACAATTAAAGAATGAAAGGATGAAAAACTACAGTTGTAAGACATTATCCATTTGCCCGTCATTTAACCTTTCGTGCGATTTGAAAGGTAAAAGACTGCTATTTAGGCTATATCCGTATATTTGGTAGAGGAAACTTTACTTCCCTACCATTCGTGACATTTCAAGAACAGTGAGAACAAGTTAGTATTGGTGTGGTATTAAATACTTGAAATCAGAATATTGAAACGGTGATCCTCTTTTTATACGTTGAGAGAATGATGATCCACATTGTTCAGTTTTCCTATAGATTATTGGCGTGAAAGCGACACCGCATTCTGCTAACGACACTCGGAGACATTTGAAGTCAATGTGTAAGTCTTTTATGATTGCTCGTTTCCATGTGAGTGAAAACTTCAGGTGTCTTTTGTGTGTCACACAAGATAATGTGAAGTCATTGGATACATCATAGGCTGACTTGGGAGAATAACAATGGACTGAGATAGTTATTGTTGATGTTTTATAACAATGGTGTTGGCTTCGGTTCGGTTAGTAGCTAAACCGTAACCTAAATCCAATTATTAATTGTTAATTTTTGTATATTCAATGTATGTATTTAATGTATGTTATAAAGAGATACAAAATACTTGTTACTTTTTATTATTTATATTTTATCACAAGAGTTACGTGTTTTTATTTCTTCTTTAAAATAGCAAAGAAGAAATAAAAACACAACCCTTAACAATGGATTCTTGAAACACTTGATAAAAAAATGCACACTGAGAATAAACAGGAAAAGAAACACGGGATTATCTCTCTATAGCAGATATCTTCGTGGAAACATACTGAAGTTATGTAAGCAGTATTACGAAGAACAGTAGTCAAAAACCACAACACAGTACCATCGCAGTTAGTACACAACAAACCACCTGAAGATTCTGTGAACAGGAAAAACATCATTCACAATATTGCTTGTGAATGTTAACACGTTAAAAAACACTAACAAACGTTAAAACTCAGGAGTATAATGGATATAAAAGATCAAAAAAGCTGATTTATCAGCAATAACTCATTATTTCAAAGAAGGAAACTATTAAACAATACTAAAATAATAAGATGAAAAAACTTCTACATCAAATATCTGATAAAAAAGGTAGTCGACTTAAAAACATTCAAACGGCTGATTCAAGTTGTAACGGGGAAGACTCCAGGCAAGTGATAATGCACTATCTAAAAGTTTCAGATTGGGTACAACAATCATGGAAATAGTATAGGACCTTTCTGGAAATGGCAGAAGACTGACTGGCCAAACATAGAATACCATCTACTTGGGAATTAGTATCTAATAAAATATATTTAAAATAATAAATGTATAAAAAATAAAAAATGATAACTACTGTTTTAAGGATTAAACCGAGATAATCGTAGAGGCTATTAGCAGACATTAAAACTGTTAATATTCGATCATCAGAAGTTCAGTTATGCTTTATTATAGCTGTAACATTACGAACGAATCAAGACTTTATATGTATGTATTTCCATATTTGTGCCTCAAATACATAAAACTAAACAGAAGGCTAGGAAACAAAACATGGCAAGAATATTGGATAAACATAATGAATATGCAGCTTTTACTATTTTTAATAATTATTCAGTAAGACTTTTGCTCTTCTTAAGAGCTGGATGGGGGACGTTGCTAGAGTGCCCGAACTGTGAATTCAAGGATTCATGGTTCTCCAGCTGTTGCCACAAAGAACGAGCTCTACACTTTCAAAGGAGACAAAAGTAACTTAAGAGTTGACGGTGGATGCTTTAACTAGCTGCTTTTCTCTACTTTATGAGTTCAAAATAAAGGACGATCATATGCTGATAACCCTTGTGTAATTCTTTGTAAGACAATTCTGGGACAAAATTATTTGGTAACGAGGAATCCACTTTGAGATTAATACAGTTTGAAAATGGTTGGAATGGGTAACGAAAAAAAACATATTAACATTTTAATGCAAACTTACAATAGTTTGACAACATTTTCCCGTTATCAGGTACTTTTCTCAACTCGATTAATAACTGGTTCACAACTAGTATAATTACAGTGCCCCACTACCAGCATCCGACGTGAGTACCCGCCAAATGAAGCGTGGAAATAATAGCTTTTCCTCCTTTCTTCTCATTGTGTATACACTTAATATATTCGCCTTTCAAGTGTTGTAGTGCACAGCACGTAGAAGATCAACACTGGGCAAACGTTAAAATTCCAAGTGTCGCTTCTGTTTCGTAACACCAACAAATTTATTTTTAATGCCATTTCAGCGAGACAAACTTCTCCAACCTCCAACAGAACATTTAGCATTTGGAATTTAGAGAGACTTTGACAGACAAGCCATTCTCTCGCTAGAAGTAGTTGTGTTAGGAATTAAAAGTTAGTTTTAGTGGCAATCCTTATATTCGAACTAGCTGGACAGATAAGACCTGACAATTTTCACTCGTTCTCAGCTGGTGAGCTCTTATATGTTCATATCACATATTTAGACTCCTACAAAAAGTGAACGAATCAATTGTTATGAAAAAAGTCTGTTTTGCTTTGAATGTTTCGCAAAGATACATGAGGACTAGATGCGCTAGCTGTGCCTAATTTAGCAGTGTAAGACTAGAAGGGAGACAACTTTTAATCACTACCCACCGCCAACTCTTGGACTACTTTTTTACCAACGAATAGTGGAATTGACAGTCACTTTAAAATGCCCTCACAGTTGAAAGGGCGAGCAGCTATAAAAAGAGAGAGAGACGACCTAATTTAAAATAAAAATCACACGTTGGTTAATGATAAAAAATACAAAAAAACATCACAACTGTGTTGCTATTGCATTCATGTAGCCAAATAATCAATCATTACAGACATGAACACTTGTTACCCTTTTACTGCAGAGATATAAAATTGATTCATGTTCCTTTCCGTTTGTGTCAATAGACATACCATTTCTAGCTGTAAGAAAAACGCTAACATGTGTTAAGCCTATTTTGTGTTTATTATTACTGTTCAATATTTTTTGTTTAAAATATATCAAAGCCAGAAAATGGTTTACGTTGTTTTGCCTGTGGTTCATCGACACTGACAGCGTAAAAAAAAAATAATTATAAACACATTTTCAACTGGCCTTCGAACATGAACATTGAAATGCGATAGAGTAAACGTTTCAAACATAAAAGCAGAGCCTTTGTTTGAAGTATATATATACATGTATTGTTTATTGAAATCCACAGAATAATAAATTGTTTGTTTATGGTTAAGCACAAAGTTACACAATGGGCTAGCTATTTTTTGCAGCACGAGTATTTGGTTTGGTTTGTTTTTAATTTCGCGCAAAGCTATTCGAGGGCTACATGCGCTAGTCGTCCCTAATTTAACAGTGTAAGACTAGAGGGAAGGCATCTAGCCATCACCATCCACTGTCAACTCTTGGGCTACTCTTTTATCAACGAATAGTGGGAGTAATCGTCACTTTATAACGCCCCCACGGCTGAAAGAGCGAGCATAATTGGTGTGATGGGGATTCAATTTCGCGACCTTCCGAGAAGAGTCGAGCACCTTAACCACTTGGTCATGCCATGCTGCAATGCGAGTATCGAAACCACGATTTCAACTTTATAATCCCACAGAGGGTAGTAATGTAAGTAATGAACAGATCAAAGATATTCAATTACAGTTAAAACAAGACTTAATACAATAATATGTATACATATTATTATAACAGGTCTTCTTCCTTATTGATGTTTTTGTTTTTAATTCATAAAGTGATATTTTTTATTGAAATCAAATTCAATCTCTGTTTGAAGCCATTTTAGAAACTCATAAATAACTTCGCATTGGGACGTAATCATTGTCACTTTTTATCTAAATAGTACATTCTAATTGTTTTGCCTTGAGAACGTGACATCGCCAACCGTTTAGTTTAAAATCTTTCAGAGTTCCTGTAATAAGTTAAGAATACCCAGGTGTATAGTTTCCAATGATAATGCAAAACTTGAATGGATAGAATATTTCGTTACACGTTATAAAATGATTAAGACTACCCAAATACGGCAATTGTCACGTAACACGTTACTTCACAATTAAAAAAACCTGTGGCTTATTGAACACGATATTGAATTCTGATTAATGTAGACCACGATCGCGGAATATGTTGGCGCCTTTAACAAAAACATGTTAATAATCAGAATTGGCCGAAGCCTAATGGTTAAGTCTATAGGACTTCAAATCGAAGAGTCCAAGATTCGAGACATGATATCACCGACTACGCCCACCACTTTCAGCTGAGGGTGAATAATGAACGTAGCGGAGAAAGTCTTTGGATAATGGGTGCTTCTGACTGACCGTCTTCCTTCTTGTTAATAGCTCACATTTAAGGACGACTACGCCTAAATCATAGGGCTAGCTGAGCTAGCTGATCAGTCCATATAAGCGTGAGATATTTTCAAGTTGAAAACTCAAATCCAAATACTTTCAAAGCTTAATGTTATCATGTTATGGTGGAATGTTTTCATTTTGTAACATAACCTAAATTTTCAGTTTTTGTTGGTAAGAAAGAGTAAATTGATAGGTTGAAATAACACTTTTAAAAGTTATTGTTTTTTTTTTCCACTGCCTGATGAGCACCTAATGGATTACACTTCCTTGACACATGACGATTTTACGTAGCTTAAAAACAACAACAACAAATATTTTCGGCGAAGAATAAAAAATATTCTATCTATACTTATAGAAAATTTACATAATAAGTTGAAAAAAGATCCAATGACACAAAGTTAAAAATAAGAGGTAATCCTCATTAGCCGTGGCACTTGAAATTAGTTTAAGCAGAAATGTAGGAAAATAATCTATGACACCTTTTTTCTTATTAAATATATTTTTATGCATAAGCAATACCAAAGGTGGGGTGAAACTTTTATTACTTATCAGGATCTCTACTAGCCTACCCTCAAATTGAAATTATTTTAAGTATGATTAGAATAAACTAACCTATGAGGTTTTGGGCGTGTTTAAATACATCAATCGAAATAGCATGGTCTCCTGAGTTAAAAACTTTAATTAGATCTCAAATCGGTCAATAGATAATGAAGCTATGAGCTAAAAGTTTGTACTTGAAAAAAACAACAACTGAAAACCGTTTTATGAGGCGTTGCGGGTAATAAAAAACAATCATTTTTCATAAAGAAGAAAAGCGTCATTAAAATGGGTTTTAATAAACCTACAAAAGGATCAGACTTTACAGAAACTTTAGTTAGGCATTCGCCACATTTTAAAACGAAGAGGATGTCAATTTTAATTAAATTTTCTATAAAGTAATTAATCCCAATCATGAATTCAACAGTAAAAAGTAAAATGGATTAAACTTTAAAGAAAAATTAGTTGGACATTCATCGGATACAACATAATTAGCTCGCATTATGAGACTGAATAAAGAATATATTAACGCGTTTTGCATGGAACACGGTTGAATATTTATCACTTGTTAAAGTGTATATAAGGCTCAACTGCATTTTAACAAACTAGTCTGTATTACACGTGTACAAAACATGGTTTGTTTGTGTCCTCTAATAAGATAAGTAAGCATAAATACGTGTATTTGCACTATTACTGTCCACAAAGGTATAATAAAATAACTACAAATTATTGTGCTACTTGTTCACTATTTCTGGCTTTTTTTTTCACTTTCAAATCATGAACTGTTGACAGTTATATATGTCTGTGTGTGTGTTGGGTAGATATAACTAATAGATAGAACATGCGCATTGCACTAGAGCTAATCTTCTCTGTTATATTTTTAGTTACTTATTACAACTTAGTTGTTGTTTTTTGTTACCATCGTCTGTAGTACAGTACATCATAGGTAATATTGTAGTATCTTCTAGACTACTAGAGTCTAGTATTTACTCCTGTGAGAAATTTCATAGGAAAATATTCACCACCGCGGCGCCGCATTTTTCTAAATTTATTTTTATTTTTAAAAATGTATTAAAATAAATCTTGTGGGTTAAAAGATTTACAAAAAAAATTAAATAACTATGGTTGCGTAAACAGCAAGTTTCGCTTCTTCAATGAAGATATAATACAAAAACTAGCCCTAATTAAATACATTTAGTCGTACGAAATAAAAGCTAATTCGCTCACCGTGACTGTGTCATTCCATCCTTTATCCTAATTCTCTATCGTTTAAGAAACTCAAAAGAAAATTGTTTCTAAGGAGTTTTCCAATACTGTGGCAGAAGTTACGACGAAACTTTACGAAAAGCATGACGTGCTGGAAATATGAACATTCTTCAGGTCATTATGAAATGAACAGAACATTCGCATTAAGCTGGAAGAATGTACACTTATTTTATTGTTGTTTTCCTTGTTCCTGATAACAAGGTCGCACAACTAACTACCTACACTATGCCCACTGCATGAACGAAGCTCCAAATATTAGCGTTATATTCCCTTAAACTTAATGATGAGTCATCCAAGAGGAGGATGGATGGATGTACTAATGGTATTAAAAAATCTAGAAGTTTTCCGAATGCGTCTCAAGTTTCAGCGTTTAATGTAATAGAATAATATCTCAAACGTGAATAAAGAACGAATTCTAAAAACAAACCTACGAAACCTGTAATTTCAATGATTGCTAAGAGCTTTTACACTATGCGTGATAAGTGAGTCTGTAGAATACATGCTACGGTTTTCAGTGTGTCTATCTAGTTTTCCGATTTATACAAAAACAGAAAGAAAACTGACATCAGAGCATGTATAGTATACACGAATCAACAACTGTATATATTTTGATGTATAATAAAACACAACTAATGGAAATACTGAATTAAAGAAAGTGGATAATTCAGTGATATTAGACAATCCCGAAAGGTTTAACAACTTCATATTGTTCATATCGATGTATTCACGTAATTACAGGTGCACCTACTACCAGTTAAATCTATTCGTAGATGTTCCAAATCAAGTGTGAACAAACCAATGAAAAAATACACATCTCATAAGCGCCATCACACATAAACAAGGCACTGCTTTGATATAGTTTGATGAAATAACAAAAATCAAAAATAAAAGAGAAAAGAAATCGTGGTTTAAAACAGGAAATTCATGTGTGTTTCTGTTCTAAGTTTTTATTTATATACCAAGGAAGAAAATGTTCGAAATGACCGAATTTTCACAGTTTAAAATCAATATTAAATTATGTTCAAGAGTAGAGTTCTCATTCGTATGATCGTGTATTTCATAATATAAACTTATTTTAGTAATATTTATGATATTAAACAAAAATAGCGAGACACTGACACGTTTTTTTAAAAAAACAAGTATAAAAAATCTCTGATGTTTTCACATACTGAGGAATATAAATTTTTAGTCATACAATTTCCACTGTTCACTACCAAACAAGTATTAGAATTACTTAGATTACTGCAACTCTATAAATACTTAAATTCACGAAATCATTTTACGTATTTAACAGACATTCTTATAAATATATTCGTAATATAAGAGAGAAACTTACTTTTTAAGTATTAATAGCTGAAAACTGAAACTTTTTTTTTCATAGCAATTGTAAGATCGTTAGAGGTAGCGAACTGTAAGCCTACATTTTTAACTAAGCATGAAATAAGAATTTTAAAAAAATCTCCCAGTCTCCTTTTCTTTTGTATGTTATGAATAGACATTTGATGTTATGTATCGTTATATGTTGTTATTATTCCTGTAAATTCATCTTTAGAAGCACATTTAATAAGTGTAGTTTTGACATTGTGGGTAATATAAGTTTTAGCGTTAATGTTCTCATAATATTGATGCCAAAATGCGTATGTCTTTCACTTCTAGGCGTATCTAATCGAAAATAATTTGTTTTTAATTTTGCTTCACGTGTATTGAGCAAATTATCAGGTTAATTTTGCAAATGTGCACTCATTTATACAGTATAGCTCTTTTACTTTGTTCAAAGTTTCCTCATGGATAAAGTAAAACTGAGATTTCATAACATGAACAGTAAAACATTTCATAAAACACATAGAAATGTAATCTTAGTACTGTTCAATAAAAACTCATCAATCGCTTTCACGGACAAACGTCTTATGATAAAAAGGTTATACCAGAATCGTTGTTATAAGTACATACAAAACCACGACTTCAGCGGGACAGATGTATGGCATGTAAATTTTTTTGTTCTCTTATTTTTCAGAAAATTGTTTTGACAAGACAAAATTACGTTTAACTTTGCCTTCTCGTATGCTATTATCTTACAAATGATAAAAAATAAAAACTATTTCGGAGGCATCATTAAAAAAAACTATGAGCTTCACACAAAATAATGAATAACAGAATGTTTTTAATTGACTAGCTAAACGTCCTGGCGCGGCATGACCAGGTGGGTTAAGGCGTTTGACTCGTCATTTGAGGGTCGCGGGTTCAAAACCACATCGCACCAAACATGATCGCCCTTTCAGCCGTAAGGGCGTTATAATGTGACCTTCAATCCCACTATTCGTTGGTAAAAGAGTAGTCCAACAGTTGGCGGTGGGTAGTAATGACTAGCTGCCTTCCCTCTAGTCTTACACCGCTAAATTTGGGACGGCTAGCGCATATAGCTCTCGTGGAGCTTTGCGCGAAATTCAAAACAAACAAACAAACAAAGCTAAAGGTCCAGTGTTCCAGAGGTAACTCCGTTGTTTCTCTGTAAATTTTCATCTGATATTTATTTTAAATCTTTTCACTAAACGCTTGTATTAAGCAGAATATAACCAGATTAAGATTGTAGATTTAAATAACTTCAGGTTTCTTCAGTACGAACGTTAAATGGTTAAGTCAGCAGGCAGAAAACAAATCTCTGCTTGTATGCTTATTTTTTAAGAGCCGAGTAATGTGTGAAACCTCAAACGATAAAATTGGAACTTTCAGAATCTTGTGTTAAAAAACACAGTATCTGAATCTCTGTTCGCCATTAACTTTCTGCGATAACACTTTTTTACGATTATATTTCTTGTCGTCCGTTTATCAAAAATGGTGTTCATCGGTTTTCAGTGTTCAGCTGGTCACAACATGAGCATATCTGTATATATATATATATATATATATCTTAGTTTCCCAAAAGTCAGTTTGACCTAGAGCAACACCCAGTAAAGTGGCTACGTGCTAATGTATTTTCCGATACATCTAGTCTTTCACTGCAACCAGTACGCTGATGGTTTAACGTTTGTTCAACACTGTTTTTTCTAAAATTAATTTCGCACAATTGTTGTATCAGAAGCGTTAAACAAACTGTCTATGAAAACACTTTATTTCAATACTGCGATATTTAAATACAGTCTTTTCCAATGTATTACTTTTATATTACTTTTATAAAACATTCCATGGACCTTCCTCTGTTTTCATAAATCAATACAAAATACAATGTAGTCTTAAGTTAATGGGAAACAGTCATAACGTTAAGTTTTTAACATTATACGCATTTTCAATTTTACAGTGTGTGTGTGTATTTTTCTTATAGTAAAACCACATCGCGCTTTCTGCTGTGTCCACCGAGGGGAACAAACCCCCTGATTTTAGTGCTGTAAATCTATAGACTTACCGTTGTCCCAGCAGGGGACTAATTCTACAGACCATTCAGTTTAACATACTAACCCATAAAAGTATTAAGAGCTAGGATGTGTTAAGCAATGTTCCACTTACATATTTCGTACATTTTTAAAGCTAACTTCATGGGAATCACTGTAATAAGAAAGACTTAACAACTAAATGCTGTTTTTATGTTTGTTTTTTTGTTGTTGCTATTGTATTTGTTAACGACACAGCTACGCAATATACTACCTATGTAGTGCTCACCCAATTACTAACGTTATAAGTCCTCAAACTTAGTGATGAACTACTGGGAGGTTTGAGTCCACGTAGCACCTTAATAAACAATGATGAAGTTCTCTTTCTTTTAGCAGTAACTCAAACACTGAATGTCTGCAAAGGTTGTCTCATTAAACCTGCTCGCCCTTTCAGCCGTGGAGACATTATAATGTGACGATCAATCCCACTACTCGTTGATAAAAGACTAGCCCGAGAGTTGGTAGTGAGTGGTGTTAACTAACTGCCTTCCCTCTACTCGTACGTTGCCAGATTAGGGACGGCTAACACAAATAGCCCTCGTGCAGCTTTGTGCGAAATTCGAAAACAAACAAACTTCTCCTACGGAGCCAGTTAATAATCAATAGAGCTGTTTTTGCGCTTTCCCTTACCCTAAATATGGTTTAAAAGACAATTAGGTTGGGAAAATCTTTTTTTTTTTAATCCGATACGATAGCCACAATCAGTTGTTTTCAAAATGAGAACAAGGTATCACAAATGTCTAAAGTGAAACAGAATGACTTTAGAAAACTTTGGCAAATAACTATAAAAAGAAAAGTGGTGAAACCCAAATAAAAAATATATATATTCAGCTGTTTAGTCAGCACTTCCAATATAAATATAATTCACTTATCCACTGTTCACTTACATCTGCAGAATAATATCAAACAGATAAAACATTAAACAAGAATTAATATGCTGTATAATGATTAGTCATCCAGAAATGTAACAAACTAGTTACACTTCTTTCACTTTCATAAACAACCGTCAACCATGTAGACAATAATTTGACTTCAGGAACCAGTATTTGTTTCACCCATATGTTAGTTAAGGGGCTAGTGTTGTGAATCCGAGAGTTCCTGGTTCAAGGCTCATTTTATTAAAACGTGCATTGGAACCGTTATTGTGATATAAAAGTAAAGTTCAAAACTCACTATTCAGGCAGACAAGATTGGCGATGGTTACTGCCTTTTCTGTAGCCTACTAGTTAACAGTTAGAGAGGGCCCTATGCAGATAGCTCAGTATGCGAAACAAAAAGCAGTAGTTGAATTTTTTTCCTAATTTTTGTACTAGTACCTTCATGCACAAACATACATACACACAGATATATATATATATATGTAAGTATAGAATATATATAACAACCGTATTAAACTTTGAAAGTGTAAAGTCATGGAGAGGTAATTTTAACATATCAAAGATTTTGCTAATGTAGATATAATTTCCTAAGCGCAATGCGTTATTATTACTTCGTCAGATACGTTTCGATTACCAGTTTAATAAATGGAATAGTTGCGCTAAAAATAAACTTGCTTTTATTTATTTTTGTAGCCTTGAAAAGTTGAAAAATCACTTAGACAGTGCAGTGAGTATTTATATTTATACTCAAAATTCATAAATTACGCACTACAAAAAATAGAAACACAGAGAACAGGGTACTCTGTGAGAGTTTGTTTGTTTTTGTTTGGAATTTCGCACAAAGCTACTCGAGGGCTATCTGTGCTAGCCGTCCCTAATTTAGTAGTGTAAGACTAGAGGGAAGGCAGCTAGTCATCACCACCCACCGCCAACTCTTGGGCTACTCTTTTACCAACGAATAGTGGGATTGACCGTCACATTATAACGCCCCCACGGCTGGGAGGGCGAGCATGTTTGCGCGCGACTCGGGTGCGAACCCGCGACCCTCAGATTACGAAGCGCACGCCTTAACGCGCTAGGCCATGCCAGGCCCTCTGTGAGAGAAATAACCATAATGAAGATATTGTACGTTGAATTTTCACTGACATCTTGTCTGTTATTGTTTTTCTGGCAATGCTGTCCGTTGTAACTTAAAATAAAAATAAACGGGAAAGAAAGATGATGGTTTGTTTCAGGATTTTAAAACAAAATACCAAACTAAAAATAACCGCGATTATAATAATTTTTCAAGAGAGGTAATTACATAGCACATCACGTGTAAAAATCCTACGGAAATTTATGTCCCACCCATTGTTAATCTCGGAATTGAAATGTATCCAACCGAAGTAAATCTCTCTGTTTATTTCTTGAACTATTTGTGGTCTTTTCGCTTTACGTTCACAGTTAGTGGCGTAATTATTAAAATATTTTAATGGCTTTTAGACAATAGTTTTTAATATTATTGACAAACTATTTAATTCTTAACAACAAATCACATGAGAAAAAACTGTTGGAAAATTGCTTACCGCTGTCTCACCAAGAGACAGTACAAACTGCGAGGTATAGTTTCGGAACCAAATCCTAATGATATAAATTTGTTATGTTGTGTTAGCTTAGCATTAACATTTGAAAGATCACAAATTTAACGATCCTTAGAGCTAACCAGTGACATAATTATTTCGAACTGATTAGGCTTAGCAGTGGCTCCAAGTTTTAAATTCTGAAGTGTCCTTTCAAGTTTTAAAACCATATCCAGTTTACAGTTTAGAAGATTTTGAATTTGTGTTAGTAAATATATGTGCTAATGAATAAACCAAGCTGCTACACTTTATGCACTACGGAAGCTTAAAAAGACCGATTTTATGCCATGTTGACATAAATAAAAAATATGCTTGAACAATCTCCCAAATACGTTTTGTTGCTTTTTTGAAGCTCAAAAAACTATGTATCTCAGAACGGCTGGTATGGGTATTAACACTTTTATTGATAAATAGGGAAGAACGCTTCGACCTTCCTAGGTCATTCTCAGATTAACCTGAACATGAAGGTCGAAACGTTGTTCTCTGTTTATTAATAAAAGTGTTAATACCGATACCAGCCGTTCTGAGATACATTTTTATTTCAAGTGGGTTTCTCGTCATCAAGAATTACTCAAAAAACTAATATGGTATTTTTATCTATAGATACAATTTTGAAATAAGATGTAAATAAGAAGAAAACCTCAATAGCTGTGACACTTGAAATTATTTTAGGCGGTACTAGAATAAAATAGTCTATGAGATCATTAAATATTGATGACTAGATGATATTGATCTTGGTGTCTAGGAATGTGTGTCTGTTTTTTTATGACAAAGCCACATCGAGGTACCTGCTGTGTCCACCTAACGGAATCGAACCACCAATTTTAGCGTTGTAAATCCGAAGACTTACCGCCGTTCCAGCGGTGGACTGGTGTCTAAGAGATGATTGAATCTTGGTCGGTAAGAGATGGCTTAATTTTGATGACTAAAAATTACTTGAATTTTGGTCAATGAAATCACTATATCTTGTGAACTAGAAAAAGAATGAAACTTAAATGTTGGCGACTGGGAAATAAACGAATTTTGGTAACTAAAAGCTATATGGATTTTAGTGACTAGGAAATGAGTGAATCTTTATTAGTAAAAGATGAATTAATCTTGGTAATTATGAAATAATTGAATCTTGTTGGTTATAAGATAGCTAAATCTTGGTGACTAGAAACGTGACTGAATCTTGGTTATTAGGAGATGATTAAATCTTGGGTATTTAGGAGATTACTGAATCTTCATAACTAGGAAATGACTAAACATCGGTGATTACGAAATAGCTGAGCCTTGGTGTTTAGAAAAATGACTAAATCTAGGTAATTAGAAGATAACAGAATCAGGGTGACTAAAGAAGATGACAGAATTAGGGTAACAAAAGGAGATAACATAATCAGAGCGACTAAAGAAGATGGCAGAAACAGGGTAACTAAAGGAGATGACAGAATCAGAGTGACTAAAGGAGATGACAGAATCATGATGACTAAAGGAGATGACAGAAACAAGGTAACTAAAGTAGATAACTGAATCAGAGTGATTAAAGGAAATAACAGAATAAGGGTGACTAAAGGAGATGACAGAAACAGAGTAACTAAAGGAGATGATAGAATCATAGTGACTAAGAAACGACGTTCATGTCATTCTTCATAATACAAATAATATAAAAATTGTACTTATTCTTGTTTTGTTTTTTTCAAACATCAAACGTTTTTCTATAATAGTCTTTTAATTTAATTATTATTATTAATGTTCGTTATTTATAACCAATCATTTATCTCATGGATTTCTTTCCCGATAACTTTCACCAGATGATGCTCAAATAAAAAATTATGTTTAGTATTTTCAGAATTTTGAAACACTTGGCACATTGATCTACTAATAAAGGCATTTTAAACCATGTAACACTATCAGGTACTGTGTTTCATATGTATTTCAGAAGTAAATCATTTGTTCAGTACAGCAAAATCAAAACACAATTTTCGCACACCCACACGTAACAGTTAAGTTTTGTAATACACTGAATATAAAAAACAGCTATTGTTTTTCTTCTAAATAACCGCTAGTAGGTTGTCGGATATGAAATATGTAAATCAGAAAAATCAACTACAAGTTCGCTAATGATCGTTCTTAATAGCAAACTACTTTTTAAAACTGATTATTTGCATTTTATGTTAAAAATGCAGATACAACCATTATTTTTTAAGGAGCTTAGATAAGTATTTTCATTGACCTAAGCAATAAACCGTTATGGTATTGGTGTTTGTACTAAGTGTAGGATTCTTACATCCCGAAAAAATTTTGCGTTCGCCTACAAACTCATAGCGAATCACTCTGTATTGATCATATGACCCTTGCTTTGTCTGCAGTATCTAGTGCAGTGTGTAATAAGAAATGTTAAATGAGCTTTACAGGGCCAGCCAGTTTATCAGTACGTCACAGTTGATTAACCTCTATATTAATGTAGAAAGCGTGCTATCGGATCATGTTCCATACTAGCAATATTTTTGTTTTCATTTAGTGAAAAAAAATAATGTCCGTGAAGCAACTGGATTATGAGCAGACACGACTTACACAAATGGTAAAGAGGCGAACGTTGGAAGGAGCGCCGATCTATGTGTGTTTGTGAGTGTTTTGTTTTTTTAGTAAGGTCACAACGATCTAGCTGGTGGGTTTACTTTGGGGAATTGAACCCCTGATTTTAGCGTTGTAAACCGAATATGTACCGCTGTCCCAGCAGGAAACGTGCGGATCTTTTAGGTTTGCCAACACAAATACGTAAATCAGCAATGTATCATTTGTAACGTTTCAATGTGCTCTAAATTTATATTGTCTATACATCCTCTCATATCCTCAGTAGCTTTTAAGAAAAATCACATCCTCATGTGTTAAAATCAGTTTACCTAACTTCTCCAAAATTAGATTTATTTTTCCTGTTAAAAAAATTATAACGTTCTTCTGTGCAAAACATCAGATAATGGACTCTCAGGTCTCTCTCTCTTTACCAAGAATGACACCAGGAAACATTGTTCAGTTATGTTTTTCATCGAATATGTTGCTAATGGATCCGTACAATATTGTAAAAGTGTGGAACAACTGATGACATTGGGTTCGTTTGTCACTTGGTTAGCGATGCAGTAAACCTTTTTCATTGTGTCTTTCAAGCTGTGCAATCGCAAATGAAACTTGGCCAGGAAGATGAATAAAACGTAGTTTTTCTCCAGGTAACGTAACTAAACATCGAAAAGTCCTATTGTATCTTAATATTGTCTGAGAAATTCCCTGTCTTTATTTTGTTTGTTTGTCATTTTAGATTTTCTGCAAACTCAATATTTATATAATATATACAAAACAGTACAAATCACGAAATAACATTGTTTTAGTGTATTTGTACTAAACTGTTCATAATATCGTATATAAGAGAAGTGGAATTTATCTTTAGCAAGTTTGATAACTTGGTAACTTACCTATAGTAGTAATAACTGTAAGAGAATATAGGAACGCTCCAGAGAAGGACCATTGCTGAACCGCCCCTAACTCCTTCCCGTCATACCCGTCCTTTACAGCCGCTATCAAGTCTGACTGAAACCGTTTAATTTCTGCAGCTACGAGATGAGTCCAGTTGTCTTTATACAGCACATTCAAGTCGTAAGTGATGTCCCACAGCCGCCTCACGGTCTTCTGCCTCATATCTGTCACTTCCCCTGCCTTTTCTTCTTCGTAAGGAGCCTCCAGCGCCCTGAACGCGAAAGCGCCCATGATGGTGTAGCCGACCACTAGACCACATAAACCGACATGCGAAAACATGAAGGCCGTGAACTTGCGACAGCACGTCTTGCATTTGTTGACCGGCGGACGTTTCTTACCGGAGTAGCGGGAACCACTACGTTTCGTGGAACGCTTTCGCTCTAAAGCCATAGTCAACTGCCACCGAGTGACCAGTGGCCGAGCCGGGCCAACCTTCACAGGTAGCCAGGCTCGGCTCAATATTTACTGTTCCTATACGGTTGTGCCTACGATGAGAGCATACATGAGAGAGAATTCCTTCTATTAGCGTAAAGATTTCAGCAAATCGTAGGCCTTTAGTAGAAAACCAGAAACCATACTCGGCTAATTCTTTCAATACAAAATAGTTTTCATGAAGTTTTTCCAAAATGTCTGTGTGAGGTAGTTGGACAAAGAAAAAAAAACGAACTTTCTTGTGTTCGTCAAAACCATTATGAAAACTCAGATATACAAAACACGTGTTCTAAGGGTTTACATGCAGATGTTAAATAACCTCTTTTTTTTTTTTTTCTTTTCGTTAATTCAAACAGCCATCTTTAACGGGGGTTTAACATGCTGCGATAGATCCTGCAAAACTTGTTTCTCTTTAGATCCGTTGCTTTGAAATAAGTATTTGGAAAAGCAGTTATCCGAGGTGACTAAGTCATACCGACATAGCTTTAACAGAAACAATAAAGAATGCAACGACTGATACATCGTAGAGAGTGACTGTTATGTAGCATTAAGGCTACCTGTAAAACTTCCACAAAATATACCGGTGAAAGTACTCTTCCAGCCTCTTAACGCTGACTGACTCGGGTTCTCAGCGCCCTAGCTCTGCGTGTGGAAGCGTACATCGAGAAAAATTCCTTTATACAACAGCGCTCCCTTTTGGACGTCAGCGAAGGTCGAAACTATCTGACTACACTGAGTAATGAAAGAGTACAAGTCTCAGAATTCTGGAGCATGAAAGTTAAAAAACAAAACAAGAAACGCGAGTCTCGGTATTACACTGGCAGTTTTTACCTAAGCGGCCTAGCGTAGCCAATTAGTGTGTTCGACTATGAATCCAAGGGTTTCTGGCTCGCATCTCTTTGTCACATACACATACACACACAAAGATGATAATCGCGTTGGGGTGCTTTTACGAGAGGAACTATTAAATTCTGTTATTAGATTAGGGTAACCCTAGGATTGAGAGTAAGTTCTGTTGACTAGCTGGCTGCATTCACTCTATTTTATCAATTCGGAATTAGAGACGGCTAGAGCAAATAGCCTATTTGTGGTTTTGCACGAATATATGAAACAAAACAAACCTAACAAAGTACGCTTAGTTAAAAAATAGAAACATTCAAAGCTTTAAACGCCAATGGCACTAAGTGAAGAATGCTACGGCGATAAACATGTTACAAAAACTCAACTTTTGTCAGTAATTAAGTCAGTTTCATCAGGATGATAGCTTGTTGGTTTGTTGCTCTCTATTTTTCCTTCGTTTGTTGTTTTCCTAATAGGCTGCATTAACTCTATATTAAACATTATATATGTGTGTATTTCAGTAACTTTTTTCCGGAGATATTATTGGATAAAGTTGGTTTATATAAATATCTTAACAGCTCATGATTTTTTGTCATCCAGTTATAAGTCATCTGTGGGAGAAATAATGAGTGAGGGTTAGTGGAGTAGTTAGCATCTGCTTCGCATTTGGATCTGTGAGTGACTTATAAGAGTGACAATAAAATCTCACTATTCAGTCTAACAACAGAAGCTCAGGAGCAGGCGGTGGGTAATGTCGACAAATTGCCTTCACTTTGTATATAAGTTAGAAAGTCTTCTGATGGTTCAATGGTAAGTTTACATACTTGCAGTGCTGTAATCCAGGGTTCAGTTCTTTACGATGAATAGAGCACAGATCACCTAATGTGTGGATTTACACTGAAACAAATAAACATGTCACATTAAAATTAGGTACGGCTAGCGCAGACAGTCCTCGGTAGTTTGGCATGAAATCTAACTAACAAAATTTTTCAAAAACATGGTTTTAATTTATTCTTGAACATCCAGAACTGCGGACCAATTTCTCTTTCGTATATGCATTACTGGCGTCTTTTATATATCCGCCATAATTAACTGCGCTTTCCTTTTCGAGGAAAGCCGGCACTACAACGATGAAATTACACTTTAACAGATTACATGACGTATTCCTTTGAAGAGGTTATCAGGCGCTTTACCACAGCTATATGTTTTATTTGTTGTTGTTTTTCTAATTTATGCGACACTAGTTCATTTCATGAAAAGCTGAACAGAACGATATAATTATGTTTTTCGTCACTAAGTTGTAATTAATATTTTTTACCCTTGAGTAACTGAAGAAATTATTATATGTCCCTATGGTTAGTTATATTTTAAAAAAACAAACTATTCAACATGTTTAGTCCTCAAAGAAGAACCATTCCTTTTATAGTTTCTATCAGTATTTAAAATGTTCTGTGACTACGACGCTAAAATCAGGGGTTCGACTTCTCTCGGTGAACTCAGGAGATAGCCCGGCGTGGCTTTGCTAAGAAAAACACACACACACATACCTTAAATTACGTTTTCATTCGTAGATGGAAGTCAGTTAAATCTCTTCTGTGCATTTAATAAAACTCGATAGCTTCGTCATTTTTGAGCGACAAATTTGATGGAGGAAGTTCCACTTACGGAAGGAACTCGGTAATTGGATTTCTTTATTTCTATATTAACTATTAATGTGACCCTTTCTACCCTCGAAATATCATCGGTCGAGTTATTTTGTCTGTTTTCTCTAATCTTGTAACTAATAAATACAATGTTTATAGTGAATCTTATAAGTCTGTAACGTTAACAAAAGTTTACTTTTTAGCTACCTAGATAAACATATTTCTTCACAAACGACAGAAGATAGAAATGCTCACTAAAGAATTGTTCTCGGTTAAAATGCTATGGCAACCTCTCATGATAGAAGTTAACGTTTTACGTGTGCGAATATACGCTCCTTACACATTATACACGAACAAAACTATGCACACGTACAATGTTCTTGTATGTCGAGCAATTCAGTAAAGTGGATATATTTGACTGGATTTATCTCCTTTACTTAGAAAGATCAAGAGCCGTTAAACACGTCCATGGTTAACAACACTAACACCATCTGTTGACGACATTTATGTAACTGACTATTTACATGTATTGTTCAGTTCATGAAACCAATATACCCCGAGGAACACCACATACCAGTCCAACACAACGAAGGACTAAACATTAATTTTGTTCGAAAAAATATCCCAATTTTTATTCTACTCTTATTTATTATTGAGTGTTTATATTAAGCGCTAACACTAAATTGCAGAAGTTTCCGAAGCAGTGCAGTTTCTCACATGTGTATTGGCTTTTGTATACCTGAAGACAAATATGAGAAACATCACAAACCGTAATGGGCTTAGATTTTTTTTGTGAAGATCTGATACCATTCTTACACCACACTTCCTACTTTATGGGATAACATGAAAAGAGCGTCATAACGGAAATATTCATAGCCACAGAATCTCGATAAATATTCTCATAACAAATAAACAGAAATAATACAAGATCTGACTTTAGAAACGAAGCTAGCGATTTATAATCAGTAATAACAAGGTTTCTAATGGCCACTTTTATTTCAAGCAAACAGCAAAACTGTAAAATGAGATGTATCTTCAGAGATTTTCGAATTATTTCAAATGAATGATGGGAGAATAATCACGTGAGTGGAGTGATAAATAAGAAAACAAATACGATGCACATTTAAGTATAACATTTCTGTTGACTTATGCTTCAGGTCATTATCCTGATGAAATACGAATTTTCGACCTATTTTTAGATTCTTGGCTGACTCAAGCAGATTTTTTTCTCTAGTATTTCCCTGTACTTTATAACATCCATCTTTTCCTCAATCCTGATGAGCTTTCCAGACCCTGCTGATGAGAAACATTCCCATAACATGATGTTTCCATCACCATGCTTGACAGGTAGAATGGTGTTAACTAAGGTGATGTGCTGCGTGGGGCTCGTGCCAGACATAACGCTTTGAATTTAGATTAATGCGATCAATTTCCGTCTCGTCTGATCACAAAACTTTCTGCTACATGTCTACAGTATCATTTACGTACTTTGTTGTAAACTTCACACGAGATTTAACATGATTCTTTTTCAGTAATGGCTTCTTTCTTGCCACTCGCTCATATAGGCCAGCTTCGTGTAGGGATTAGGATACTGTCCAGGTATGAACATTGACTCTCATCTCAGACACGTAACTTTGAAAATTTTTGAAAGTCACTATTGACTTTACTGTGGTATCCCTAAACAGAGTCCTGCTTGCACGGCTACTTACCTTGAAAGGATAACCTGATCTGGGTAGTGACTGGATGGTATAAAGAACATTCTTAATGATGGACTTCACCACAGTCAAAGGGTTAATCAGCAACTTTGAAATTTTCTTGTAACCTTTTTCTGATCTATGCTCATCTAACACTTTATCCTTGACTTGTTTGGAAAGTTCTTGGTTTTTATAGTTGACTTGTCATATCACTGCGTAAGTTGTATCTTGAACAGATGCATTTACTCTGAAGTCAGTTTAACCACTTTGATAACATAGAGGCAGAGCAAAGGAGTTGAATACTTATGCAGTTGAGAATATTCTAATTTTTGTTTGAAAATCTTGCTTACTTTCATAAGATTGGCGTTTTCTCAGAATTTTCACTTTGGAGCAGATTCTGTAGATTATAAATATGAAGTCTTATTTGAAAAGCAAATGCTTTTGCAATGCTCTGTAAAATTGTTGGCAAGTGGACGAAAAGTTGTTTGAAGGTCTTACGAACTAAAATTGGTAGAACGTTGATGTAAAATTGTTAAAACTCTAATGCTCTAACATTATTAGGAGGTCTTGCAATTTTAGACTGGTATAAGTTCTTATAGTGTAAAATTGTCAGAAAGTCTTACGAGTTGTTGAATATTATACTCTTACCTTATGATGTAAGGTTCTTGGAGTCTTATAATAAAATGAAAGCCATGATGTAAGATAATTGGAAGATCTTGTGATGGAATATTGTCAGAAAGTCATGATGTTAAATCTTTTAGGGTGTTGCAGTGTAGGATACTGGAAATTATTATTATGTAAGATTGCTAGGAGGTTTTACAGTGTAATTCTTGAGAGGTCTTATGTACGCTATACGATTGTTGGAAAATAATATTGCGTAAGATGGCTTGTGTTGTAATTTTATTTCAGTATGAATTCACATTATTGTCCAGTAATTCCGGCGTACATAACATGTGTATAATATATTATCTTTTGAAATAATCTATTAACACTGATGACTAGACACCCACAGGGAAACCATCATCTGAGCAACTTATTCAACCCCCCCACCCCACCAAGTCACCAAGCCTATTCGTACTGCCGTCAAGAGTGAGCTTTAAAATTATCTTTTTCCTCTAGGAAGTTCTATATTGATATAGAATAGTTACAAAACCGTTTCCTAGGGAGACAGGTAAACACTGTTTTTAAAGGCTCTGTTTTAGATACATTTAGTACTTTAAGATATTTTCTGTTTTCTTTACATTTCACTCATCCGTATCGTTCCTGGAAAAGTAGCTTTTGGAAACAGTTGTATTGGAAACTCCAAACTAGTACCTATAAAATTTCAAACCGGTATCTTTTATAAAGTTTCACAATTTGCAAATTCACGTTTAGATACGTTTATTTACATATTCAGTTATCACGTGCTCTTAAACTGAATTTATTAAATTGAGTTGCTCAACCTCTTATCAATGATATTTTACATATGGATTTGTACCCCCGATGGAAAAACGGTAAATCTTCAGATTTACGATGCTAAAATCAGGGTATCGATTTCCCTCGCTGGACACAGATGATAGCCCGAGGTGGCTTTGCTATAAGAAAACATACGCTCATACAGATTTACGTAAATATTCGGAGTAATGGTATGCAAAAGTCTTATGGTTCCCATTTTTTCTCAATATTCATTTTTTGCGTCCCCCTCCACCACGTGTAAATTACTTGTGTATATACTGTACGTGTCATTTCACTATGGTAATATTCGTTACTCTATTACTTAATTGTAATTATATTTGTTACAATATTACTTAAGAGTAGTCACATTTGTACGGTAATTTTTAAAATGAGTCTTTCCTCTAATGACGGCCCGGCATGGCCAGGTGGTTAAGGCACTCCACGTTATCTGAGGGTCGCGGGTTCGAATCCCCGTTATACCAAACATGCTCACCCTTTCAGCCGTTGAGGCATTATAATGTTACTGTCAATCCCAATATTCGTTGGTAAAAGAGTAGCCCAAGAGTTGGCGGTGGGAGGTGATGACTTCCCTCTAGACTTACACTGCTAAATTAAGGATGGCAAGCGCAGATATTCCTCGTGTAGTTTTGCGTGAAATTCAAAACAAACCAAACCCCCTACTGACTCCCCGCGCTCTGCTTTAGAGTGTGCTTCACAGTTTGCACACCACGGCCCTAGTGGAATATTAAATATCAGACAGAGAAATTAATGGTAAATAAATTAACATACTCGTGACTTACATTTAGCTATAATCTTTAATGTAATTGTGAGTTTAATAAAATTGTGTTGTACTTTCAAGGGGTATATATTTGAGAGACTGTGAAATTAGCAGAACTACGCTCACGTTTTAAGGTTATTAATTAAACCCTACAATTATTTATACCACATGTTATACTACATCCTTGCTTCTATTTTCATGGATATGAAATGAACAGTATACTACTTTTAAATTGAATAATTGTACTCATAACTATTCCATTCCCAAAATGAAATTTATAAAATCAGATACAGCGTTTTGAGGATTTTTATTATTTTCTCTTTGTATTACAACTTCATGACCTTTAGCTTCATTATATGGGCCTTTGAGAAATGTGCACACTTCATTATGTTGGCACATGTGTACTGTAAAGTAGAAAGCTTGCGTGTTCTTATCTCTTTACGGTTCTATTTCGATTCTTCTGTATTCTACATACAAACTCTATTTATGTGAAGCGGAATAATACTGTTTAACATTGCTTTACTATTTTTAATTATACGCATGTTTCATGTTTTGTAAATTTCCTTCGGGGGTGTCGTCTTAGTCCCCCACTAGCACGGCGGTATGTCTACGGATTTACGACGTTAAAATCAGAGGTTCAATGTCCCTCTGTAGGCTCAGTAGATAGCCTGATGTGGCTTTGCTGCAGTAAAATGCACACACATACCCTGTCGTCTCTGTGCTGCTAGTACCCAGTATAACTCTACATTAATTTAGTTACTTTTATTTGTTCTCTGGTCTTTGTGTAACTAGTACCCAGTATAACGAAGTAATTCCACAAATAGGTGTCTCCTTCTCATGCTATAACAATGGAAAGTTATCCGTAAACCAAATTATTGTCTAGAGACGGATTTTATGAAAAATATAAATATTTCAAAATACGGCCAAGGTAAATATATGAGATTTTCTGTTTGCTATATATTATTTTGAAGAGCTGCGTTTATCATAGAGATTTCAACATATTCATTTGTGCAATGTGCATTACGGTAGCTGCTGTGAACGGCCACGTTTGAAAATAATTTATTTTAACCAGCAGGTATTCTTCTACATGAGAAATATTAGACTTCTAAACTTAATCACATCACTTGTCGTTGCATTCATGTTTTGTGTCAAGGAAAGAATAATTCGAGGTAATACCACTTCCCCATAAAGGAAAAAGATCCACCGTTTGAAAGCGCTCGGGTTATAGAGTTTCGTATCTTAAAGATAAGAACGATACATAATAACTAATCAATTATCATCTCCCCTCGACCCGATAAAAAAGGTGGCGCTCCGAAGCATTTTGCTTTGTAAATTGATGAACTTAACAAGTCAAAACTGAATAAACTTGTTTTGTTTTTTTACAGTGCCGTCCACTATAGGTAGAAGTTAAACCACTATGTTTTAAATAACTAAATTTTATTTAAAAAAATATAATACTAACACCAGGTAGCATCACACGCTGAACGAACTCAAAGAGATTTATTTTCTGTAGCTGAAAAGTAACAGGACTTAAATAATGTTATATTTTCTATAAAATCTGGTAGTTATATATGTTCAAGAAACCCAAAATATCATAGGCACCAGAAACATTCCAGGAATATACTTTCGGGCTTATTTCAAGTAACTTTAGTTTCGTTTAGCCAAAATATTAAACATTTCATATGCGTTTATATCCTCACATGATGAATAAATAATAGAACGTCTTATATATAATAATAAAAGAATCTGTACGTTGGAGTATGTGACCATCATAGTCCCAAGAGCGAACGGCAACAGATAAATAAATTAAAGAATTGGCGGGTTGAGGTAGCTATGGAAGTAATAAAGAAAATGGTTATGTTTGACTGGTACGTTGAGGCCTCTTTGAATCACACTGGAACATTATAATCCTGCAGGGGAGCTTGGGTGTTATATGGCAGTAAATAATAATTGAACTAGCCAAACTATTATTTAACAAAATTTACATGTGTGTGTGTGTATGTCTGTTTATAAGTGGCAAACTGCTGGATCGGTTATCTGACGCATATCCTTAGGGCTATAGGATCAATATCCAAAGCTGCTTGATACACAGCTATTTTAAACCTTAAGAGCGCCTTGTACTCTAAACGGCCAGAACTGGAGACTGTGTAGACCTACAAATACGTATTTTTGTTTCTGTATCTAAGTTTGTTCATCTGCAAGAAAACATTCCGGAAAAATAAAATTAATTAATAGAAATAATGGTCGAAAGCGACACAGAGGGTAACGAATAATGAACAAATCCCTTTACTATGGGATAGAATCAATAATAGAATAATGCCTCTGATCATTGGATTGAATTATAAAATGTAATATTTCCTCATTGTTTGTAGATTTTACATCCGCTGTTTTAGCTTCAAAGTTATTCACGTAACTGATTTTGTTTTGTTTTGATTTTGTTGTTGTTATGCACAAAATTACACTGTTTTACCTACTGTGACTATCAAAATCCGACTTTTAGCGTTATAAGACTCAGATTTTACCCTAATTCATTTGTATTTGTTCATGGTATTAATTTTCTTGTTTAATTATGTTAGTTTTGTGACTCTTTGGGTACAATTCTGTTCAACAGTTACTTTTATTTCTCACTAATTATGTGTGTGTGTGCATGCATAAAGAAGGGTAGCCTTTGGTAGTATTTTTAATTACATTGTGTTTTTGTTTTTCACCTGGTGACCTACCGGTAACTTTGGAGTTTATAATGTTGATCTCCGACGTTTGATCTCTGCAGTAGGCACGACATAGATAACTTGGTGTGTAGTTTTGCGTTAAAAAAAAAACAAGCAAATATACATATTGTGTTTGTTTTATTTTAATTTCGCTCAAAGCAACACAAGGGATATCTGCGCTAGCCCTCCCTAATTTAGCAGTGTAAAACTAGAGGAAAGACAGCTAATCATCACCATCTACCGCCAACTTTTGGGCTATTCTTTTACCAACGAATAATGGGATTGAACGTAACATTATAACGCCCCCACGGCTGAAAGGACGAGCATGTTTGGTGCGACTGGGATTTGAACTCGCGGATTACGAGTCGAACGCCTTAACACACTTAGCCATGACGGGCATATATATTGTGTTGTTTGTTTGTTTTTGGTTTTACAGCTTTCATCGCCATTTAATATTCCCAAGTACTTAATTCTGTTCGGACATTGGAACGATTCGTTATATTAATGAGAATAATATTTTATATTATGGTATATTACACCTTCTAAGTTTTTAAGTTTTGAGATTACTAAAGTTTAAGATATGATTTAAGTGGAAACATTTATTGCAAGTGTAACACAACAACAAATGTAGGATGATGGATTGATTGACTGGAATTAGGCACAAAGCTCTTCTTTTTCTTTTGAATTTCGCGCAAAGCTGCACGAGGGCTATCTGCGCTAGCCGTCCCTAATTTAGCAGTGTAACACTAAATGGAAGGCAGCTAGTCATCATCACACACAGCCAACTCTTGAGCTACTCTTTTACCAACGAATAATGGGACTGACCGTCTCATTATAACGCCCCTACGGCTGAAAGTGCGAGCATATTTGGTATGACTGGGATTCGAGCCCGTGACTCTTAACTTTCAAGTCGAGTGCATTAACCGCCTGGCTATTCCAATCCAAGCACAAAGCTATACAATGGATTATCTATGCTTTGCCCACCTTGGGTATCGAGACCCGGTTTCTAACAGTGTGGGTCTGCAGACATACAGCTGTGCCACTTGAGGGGTTGCAGAATGTTTTTACAAGTTTTTGCATTTATTATTATTGTCTCTATTAATGTTGTTATACAAGGAAATGATAATAATTTTACCTACAGAAAATAAACACCAGATCTGAATTAGTAGTTAAGTGCCGGGCTGCGGATCAAAACATCCAAGGTTTAAGTCGCGATATGTCAATGAACATACTCTGTATGTTCACTTTTGGGGTGTTACAAATTTCTAAATTAGGATTGACTATATTTAAGCATTAGGAGCCTATGACCTAGCTGCTTAGCTTAGGTGTTGCATAAAATTTCATTCAGGTTGATAACACTAAATATTTTACCAAAGATGTCAACCTTGTGCAGATCTTACACATTGTTCTGTTAATAATACTCAAAACCTCCAATCTATATTTAAAGCATAAAAAATAAGTCTTTTAGTTTTGTTTTAATGGTTTGATCACATCGAACTACAAAACAAAAGAAACTTGTTGCTTGCTTTACTTCTTAATTAAAGTAGCTTAATGCAGTAAATTTATTACAAAGTTGTGATTCATTAGAATTAATAAATCATATTGTCTCTTTACTCTCAAATGACTCATTGAAGTTGAATAGAAATGTGAAACTGTAATTTCAAGAGTTTGTTTGTTTTAGAGCAAAGCCACATTGGAACAACTATGCTCACTTTCCACAGGTACCAAAGAATTGGTGTTTATCTAACGTCATAGGAGTTTCTATCCAAGAAAATAAGAAGACTAGAGATTAGGTCGAAATGTATTAAGCCTAACATAACAATTACGAGAAAAAATAATCTAGTTATTACGAATGCTGCGAAAGATATTGATTGCTGTTGTAGTGATGAATTATTGTACTTATATAAGTCAAATAAGGGAATTATTGAATAATCCAAAGCATTATAAACTGTAAGTTATAAACCGCCCAAATAAAAAAAAGATAAAAAACTGGATTTATTTTCATTTGATTTAAAGAAACGAAACTTATTGAATGATTCTCTTTATACTTTTGAGACCTAGTGATGCAAAAACACTCATTTTCGAGTTGCATCAGACACGTAAACAAGATGTACCTCTCAGACTTGTACCCACTAGAGAAGCGGTTGATCGTAACTGAGGTAAATGTTTGGCCTGGATATTGAGAACTTATGCATCGCAGATAGAGTTTGTTGCAAATAAAATACAGAACGTATTACTAAGTTATTAGGTACATTCAGCCCTTGTTTTTTTTAATTAGTTTGGTGTTGTTTCATTATTTATACAAGTACTAATTAATGAATCTATTGATTGTGCCCTTTATTGTTTTATAGAAGATGAAAATAGAAGAACACAACCTTCTTCAAAAGTTTTAGAACGAATGTTAATCTTTACGTCAACACAAACTGTATTTCAATTTAATGTGTGGACAGTCCATTAGCATCTGTTCTGGTTAACATTTTATAAAAGTGTTGGATTATAAAGATAAAAGTACGGTTAATCTATGATTATGCTTTTTATCAGATATGTTAATAATACATTTGCTGGGTTTGTTTCTGGACAAACGGTAGAATAGTTTTCATTATTTTTAAATTCATTACATTTTAATACCAAATTTACCAATGAGAATGAGGGTGAGCTATTTTTTCTAAATGACATAGTAGGTTAGTAGGATTTATAATGCCTTTGAAACAAAGGTATTTAAAAATGAAACACATTCTGATCTTTACTTTGGTCGTCAGCTCATCACATGTTTCAAAAATATGGATCATAAAAACTTTATTCGTTATTGTAAAAAAAACTATCTGCACTTTTAAAAGTTTGCTTTTTATGTTTTTGAATTTCACGCAAAGCTACTCGAGGGCTATCTGCACTAGCCGTTCATAATTTAGCAGTGTAAGACTGGAGAGAAGACAGCTAGTCATCACCACCCACCGCCAACTCTTGGGCTACTCTTTTACCAACGAATAGTGGGACTGACTGTACATCATAGCGCCCTCACGGCTGAAAGGACGAGAATGTCTGGTGTGACAGGGACTTGAACTCGCGGCCCTCGGATTAACCACCTGGCCATGCCAGACCCCCACTTTGAAAAGGAGTGCTGAATAAGGAAGTCCATTATCTAGACATTGTATTGGTAAAAGCAAATGATTATCCCATTAGTGTGGTTAGAATATACTTAGGAATTGATTAGCTGACAGGAAAAAAAGAAAAAGAAACTTAAATCAGATGATTTGGTTTATAGTATAATTCTGTATGTACCTGGCTTGTCAAATACGATAAAAAGGTTATGGAAAGAAATAAAAGTATATATATAAGCTTCCAACTGTTGAAAAGTTCATTTTTACCAGGAAAAGCTGAATACAATCTTAATAAATAGAATTAAACCAACTACTGTTGAGAAAGAAGTAGATTGTAGGTATTGTAATAGTCTCTATGTTGTGGAGAAAGGTAAAACTTTAAATACAAGAACAGTGGAATATGAACATGCTCCATAACATGTCTAAGAATATTATAAGGATACAGAACATTGTACTATAAATACAATTAAAATTATTTGTCATGAACCTCATATCAACAAACGTAAAATAAAAAAAAACACTAATAAAGGAATATAAACCTGTAATGAATAAGACATAAAAGGTGGTTTGTACTTATGCTAAACTCTACGTAACGTTTGTGATGTCACCAACGGATGTATTTAATTGTCATGTTTAGTTTTGCTAAGTACCTGATAATGCTAAGTTAACAGTGGTGAGACATTGTTTTTATTTCATATGTTGTTTTCTACCCCATTTTAGCTGTTTTCAGATTTTTTAAATTGTTCTAAATAGTGCTTCAGGGAAGATAGCATTTCTCTAGATTTATTCCATTCAAATATAAAAAAAAAACAGAAATAAAACTTTACATTTTCATTAAAAAGCTACAGCTATGATTCTGTGTTATGTAAGTAGCAGTTTTATTTGTTGTTTGTTTTTTCATCTACTTCTCTGTAATAAACCAAAAACATGCATTGAAAGTTGCAAACGTTTTGCAAATATAGTAGTTGAAATTCCACAGCTAAAGTCTTCCGCACAAACATCTAATCCGTATAGGATTATATACAAAACATTACATTACTTAGTGTAACAGAGGAAAATTAGCATATTGTAATTCACCGTTTCTGCGAATGACATTAAATGTTCTGTAGAAGCGCTAGCTAAGACCTAGCGGGTATGCTTATTTGTTTTGAATTTGATATCTTCGCATAGCAGTTACAAACCCACGCTGCCTTTCGATTCATAAATAATATATCGGACAGAAACAGTATTGTTAGAAAGCTATAAATCTTTATCTTCACTTTGTTTGTTTAGGAGGTCTAAAACTGGCAAACTGAATACAAAGGAATGACAACAATTGTATCAAAGTATTTTTCAGTACATTAAATTACTTACAACATAATTTCTTATAGAAAAAATACAATTTTACTTAAGTTAGGGATGAGGCAATAACCAAACAAAAACTTGCTAATTTTTACTCTGTAGTAACGAGTACTTTAATACTATGAGGAAATGGCCCAGCGTGGCCAGGTGGTTAGAGCGCTCGACTCGTAACCTGAGGGTGGCGGGTTCGAATCTCCGTCATACCAAACGTGCTCGCCCTTTCAGGCGTGGGGACGTTCTAATGTCACTATCAATCCCACTATTCGTTGGTAAAAGAGTATCTCGAGAGTTGGCGGTACGTAGTGATGGCTAGTTGTCTTCCCTCTAGTCTTACACTGGAAAATTAGAGACGGCTAGCGCAGATAGCCCTCGTGTAGCTTTTCGAGAAATTCCAAACAAACAAATTATAGAAAGCAGGCCAACGTTTGTTTATTACAACGAGGAATTCGCCATGTTAAGTTAGCTTTAGTGTATAAAGTTAAAATTATGACGGATAAACGTGGTATTTCTAATTAGAATTGTTTGCTATGAATAAGCTCAAAAATTGACTAATAACTGAAGCCCAGCTTAGCCGAATATATCGATAATGAATCTAACACTGTGATCATCTAATAAAGAGACTGGAATATATAAATAATAAGGTACGCAAAATAACTCAAAGGGATTGCAAGTACTTTCCAGTACAAGAGCAATAGGTGGAAGATTTTTGTTGAAAAGTAAGCGAATGAAACGATGAAGCCGATGTTGGTTTATTTTTATTCGAAGAAACCTGAAATTGAACTAGATTTTCCTAAAGCACGAAACCTGATAACTGTAGTTATAACACCAGAGCTCAGTAAAACGCTACATATGGTCACAATCTGAATCAAAATTTCTTCTTAGTGCAAAATAGTGATCCATTCGTATTAATGGTATGTACCATTATAAAAACAGCAGAATAAAACTAATAAGACACTGACAGTTTGTTAGAAGTAGCTGAAAACATTAAAGATGATACTGAAAGGATGTTTGGTGTTTTATGGAGCCTACTTTTCTCAGCAGTCATAAAACAATAAGTCATTGTAATTCCCATTCTATACAATATAGCACTGTTATGTTACGAAACGTAACCCTTGGAGTCATGTTACAAAAAACATTTGTATACTCGTATATATACACAATTAAATGTAATTATATTCATGGAGTAAACTTATTTTTCTGAAACAATTATATATATATATATACACACAATTAAAATAAACACTGATATTCGCACTTACACAATAAAAATGTACGTTGAAAACCGTAAACACACAATCCACTTAGATAAATGCACGTGTTTTAAGTAAGTCATTAAAAACCCAAATTTTATACTTCACAGCATTGGTGAAGAAAGTATATTAATATGGTTGGTTGTTGGTGGTTAATTTGGCGTTTTAAAGCGTAAAGCAGCTAAGTTATCTGCGCCCCATTAATATGTTAGTATCAGATGAATCATTAAGCAAACACATATTTTGCTTTTTTTATATGCTTAATTAGTTTGAATATCGGTGCTCATGTTTTAATTCAAGAAATACCGCTTTTATGAGATCACTTCCTGATGTATCGAAAGATCTACTTCCTGCTTTAGTGTTAAGAACGTTGTTTATCTTTATATTGTGGGTAAAACTTGGCCTAACTTATATTATGCACTTTTACCTGTTTTATAATTATTATTCCTTTTTTCTTTCTTTTTACAGTTTGTATAGCACAGTATACTTTATGCGGAATTCAATGAAATAGATATTTTATTTACGTTGTGTACGCGTACCTAGTTTAATTTTACGTAGTGTAGAATTTCTGGAAATTATGTTAACAAAATGATTTATTTCTGTTTCAGAAAGAAAAAGCCTGGAACCTCTGCTACTAATAAGTTTTACCGTTACTAAATATGCATGTTATATGATAATAGACACTTAGAATGTAGGCAATGTATATCATGATGACAGACACTTAGAATGTAAGCAATGTATATTATGATGATAGACACATTCAGAAATCAATGTAATCTAGAGGGAAACTCAATAGATCGTATACTTCCACCACGCAGTGTTGACCATATAAAGCTCTCGAAAAACACAAATATGTGTCTGTATGTCTATCATTATAATGGACATAGACCGTTTTTGGCAGCACATTGAAGAATAACAGTTACACATTTTTATCCAGTTGCATCAAAATACAATCACTTTGACTGAGTTACAGAGCAAAATTAGTGTTAAAAATAAGTTCTTGTGTTAACAGATAGGGGTTTCTTTGGATATTCATGACCTTTGCAGTGACTTTGACATTGAACATCTCAAACTAATCACTTTTCATTTCGGTTATAGTCCAAAAGTATAACTACATTTGTTCAAAGCTATTCAGTCATTTGGGAGAATTATTGGTGACAAATACACAAAGGTGGAGGCAAACCCCCGTCACCCTCAATTTTGACTCAGTTTTCAAATGAATATCGTCTGCATATACTGTATACAAGCTGTAACATGCATGAAAAATATGTGTAGTATTTGGAAATGATTTATTTTCCTTCGACTTATTACGGCCGTTACCAGTTCCAAAAACGCAACTTTTGACTCAATAAATTTCATAAAAAATTATTTATATTATTGATCGATTGTTATTTTCTTTGTTACAATTTTTATTCAAATCCATTGCCACTTTAACTACACTTTAGCTGTATCACATTCGGAAATCGAAACAACTGTTTATTATTGTCTTTCATAGAAATAAAACAAAACGGTTTCAAAACGCGCTTTTTTCTTGAATAAAACAAAGGCAAATAATGTGTACAATTTTAACTATTTTTGAAATAAAAATAAAGTTCCTAAAATATTTCTTCAAGTTTTAAACAGTAGAATATTTCTAGCATCATGCTTTTGTTGGTTTAGAACGAAGTACAAAGCTACACAATGGGCTATCTGTGCTCTGCCCACCACGGGTATTGAAAACCGGTTTTTAGTGCGTAAGTCCACAGACATACCATTGTGATGCTAGCCCCCTACTGAAGACAAAGTTTATACAACTTCTGAGTAAAACTGTGTTAAAGGCAATTGTTTTTGGTTCATAGTACAATTTTAATGTTGCAATAATATGTCAGAGACATAGCTTTTTTATTTCATAAGTTAGTGAAATAGTGTAAGTTGCATCTTGCATATTTAAGAAGTTATGCAGGATGCAAATTTTACTATCTTATGTCGTTTTCTTTTATTCTTAAAGGTGAATTTTCAACAAATTTAATAATTGCCTTAGAAACTATACTTTGGTTAGGTATAATTCCTGTGTGGTTGCCATATTTTTAAACACTTTAGTTTTTGAGTAAAAAATGAAACAAAATATGCGAATCCTCGAACTCAAGTTCCTTTCGGTCGTTCGGCTGTTTCCGTGACGTTTCACAACTATGACGCAATAGTTGCCAAACACGCTTCGTTGCGCGCCGACCATTGTGTTCCTTTCAGTGCTGGTGTTTTATGTAAATCTATCGGTGGTTTTTTTCGGATTACGTACTTTGTGAGACTATTTTTTGTCTTGATATTGCTACTTTATGTTTGTTTTATAATAATATGGTTTATTGTGTTGCTATAGGTTGTAAAAACGGTTCGGCATAGGGCAAAAGCTTCTTTTCGTTTCCGTGCAGGGAGAAGGAACCGGGCGACAGTGGGTACGGATGGTCAATAGGAAGAACTGAACTTCTTTACACCATGCAAAGCTTTGTCAAGATCACTTTGAACGCTCGTACTTTGTGTCGGATCCCACTGTTTTGTATTCCGTTGATTTCAAGCCAGGCAGGTTGAGACTGAAAAAACCATCGGCAGTAAACAGGATCGTCCTCACCATCTTTCCTCGTGTAGAGCTGAGGACTGATCTCAGCCTGCAGCGAACAGGTTCCACCCCTCTGAAGTCATCCTTTGCCATAATGAAAAGAGCAAACTTAAAGGTATGTGTGCAGTATAAAGCGATAAACAATAACTAGTATAATATAATAATTTAAAAAGCACAAGTTTTTGAAGAATGTAACTAGACATACACATTTCACATTCATGAGCGTGTTTTGCATTTGTGGAGGCCCGGCATGGCCAAGCGTATTAAGGCGTGCGACTCGTAATCTGAGAGTCGCGGGCTCGCATCCCCGTCGCGCCGAACATGCTCGCCTTCCCAGCCGTGGGGGCGTTATAATGTGACGGTCAGTCCCACTATTCGTTGGTAAATGAGTAGCCCAAGAGTTGGCGGTGGGTGGTGATGACTAGCTGCCTTCCCTCTAGGCTTACACTGCTAAATTAGGGACGGCTAGCACAGATAGCCCTCGAGTAGCTTTGTGCGAAATTCACAAACAAACAAGCGTTTGTGGCACCTGAAAGTCAGTGAAGCCTTGATTTTCTAGTCTAGACAGTGGACAAATCTATCCCAAATAGAGTATATTCCAAGTTTAAAAGCTGTAGATGTTTTTTGTATCATTTTTAAATAATGGAAAAGTTTAAAGAATTCCATTTTTCAAATTTAACATTTCAAGATAAATTAACTATTCAGACTGCTACATCTAATTTGATTTTATAGACAGAATTATGACGTGTGATTGAAATTCATTTTGTTACGAGTCATAAATTCCCGGTACAATGATTGTGGAAAGGCCGAGTATTAGTTACCATAGTCGGCAAAGTATAAACAAATAAAACCCAACCTGTGATACCAATAACTTATAAACACGAGACAGGTTTCGAGATGCTTAAAATTGAACGTTAAATAATACAGATCATATTTGTTGTCATGACTTAGGCTTACCATTCTTCCACTGAAGGTACGACCGACTCGCAACCGGCTTGGGCGCTATCAGTATCACTCACAGTTCCGTTACTCTCGCTCGTGGAACTGTCTTCATCACTAGAACTTGTCAGGTCAAAAGTAACTGTTCTAGGTTCGTTCAGAGTAGATTTGAATTTATATGGCACTACTGTTCAGAACACAAAGTCAAAACAGACTCTTCCTCTGTTTCTCCGTATGCACTGGCCATGTTTATTTACATTCAACGCGCTGGCGTTGGCGGTTTGTTTGGCAACTGTTACGTCACAGTACTCTTCCTAGCGGAAAACGTAAAAACTAAAACGTTCGGATTACCACTCGGAAAGGGCTCTTTCTGCACCAAATTCTATGTTTCATTTATTAGCACATACTTTTTTACTAAAAATGTAAGCCTGCAAAATTAATTAGTATGAGTAGTTCTTTTGACTGCAAAGTTTTCTTTCTTATGTAAAATTTACCTTAAAGATCGATATTGTTTATGCGATAAAAATTGATATTATTTTTTGTTCGTAAGACGTTTCTTTAAAAACAGGCCCGGTATGGCCAGATGGTGAAGGAACACGACTCGTAATCTGAGGATCACGGGTTCGAATCTCCGTCGCACCAAACATTACCACACTTTCAGCCGTGGGAACGTTATAATGTGACGTTATAATGAATCCCATTATTCGTTGGTAAAAGAAAAAAGAATAGCCCAAGAGTTGACGGTAGGTGAAGATGACTAACTGTCTTCCTTCTAGTCTTACACCGCAAAATTAAGAATGGCTACTGCAGATAGCCCTTGTGTAGCTTTGCGCGAAATTCAAAACAAACCGATCATTAAAAATATTTACGCAAATATACTTTCAAATATATGTGAAAGTTGAATTTAAAAAAAATGACGAACTCCTCTTTCAATATATTTGCATCAGTTCATCATGTAATTCCGATGGGTTTGGAATTGATTAGACTGGCGTTTTCAGTTGAGGAACGAAATAATTAATCTCTTAAAGCTTTGGTGGATGGTTCGTTTATTTCAAATGACCGCAGGAAAATTAATAGTTGTATTAATATAAAAATGTTGGAGTAAGATGTTTTCGTCTTTCAATTTTAATTTTTCATAGTTGACGTTTTTCTTGTTGTCGTTTAAATTGGATCTATTGCTTTGGACTCCAGCATCGTTCTGGTTCATTAATTCTAACCACACGCAGTCACGATTCAGTATGAATCTTTATAATTTTATTTTTCGTTTTGCCTTAGGATAGGTAACTGATTCCTTCTTTCAATTATGCCGATCTTCTATACTTACCATTGTAACAAAAGTCACAACTATTTATTAGTAGGTGCAGCATGGCCACGTGGTTAAGGAGTTCGACTCGTAATCTGAGGGTCGGGGGTTCAAATTCCCGTTACACCCAAAATGCTCGCCCTTTCAGCCGTTGGGGCGTTATAATGTGATGATCAATCCCCCTATTCATTGGTAAAAGAGTAGCCCAAAAGTTGGCGGTGGGTGGTGATAACTAGCTGCCTTCCCTCTTGTCTTACACTGCTAAATTAGGAACGGCTAGTGCAGATAGCCCTCGTGTGGCTTTGCGCGAAATTCGAACCAAACCAATTTATATTGTTACATTGCAGTTTATCTTAGGAGGGACCTGTACTGGTAACTCGTTATTACGTTTCTTTGATAACAATATCATTAAAATACTTTAGCTCAACAGAATACAGCCGAATAAATATAAGATTTTTTTAGATACTAAGGCCCCTAAACTGAGATATCTACTTCATGTATCTGTTTTGTTATTTTCTTAAAAATAAGATCCTGAATTGGGGCTTTTCTAGCCAATTTTTCTAAATTTCATTAAAGTTTCGTGAAATTAATGGAAGAAACAAAACAGAGTTCTTGGGTCAGCTATCACGTCATTATATATCTCATTCATTTTACGATACAAATACTGAAATAGTCTCAAGTTCATTAGTGATGTTTTAATACAAAGAAAATGTCATAGACAACCGAATAGGGGACATCGTGGGCTTCATAAGTCTAGCAAAAAAAATGTATGTTCTCCTACGTAATTTAAAGTCATTTATGCTAAACATTTGTGGCTTGTCATTGCAATGTAACGTCTTGTATTGTTGTTTTCTTGTGTACAGACGGCTCTCAGATACTGATTTAATGACCTTTTTAAGACGGATAACAATTTTTTATATACATTGTTTTCAATGCAAATTTAATTAAATTCTAAGTATTTCTCGTCTGGATGGTTTGAAGTTTGCACAAGTTGTCTAAGCTCATTCTGTCCGTTCAGAATTTATTTCTTCGTTCTATTACACATATAATATGTTTGTTTCACCCTTAATATACATTTTGACCAACAAAACACCACTTGTTCAAGAAAAATAACACATAATTCCTCGTGTTTGAATTTATGGCAAAGCTACTAAGCCTGTCTGCCGTTGTATCTGGTTCAACAAACCAGAAAAAAAGAACATCTACCATCCAAGCTTAAGAATTGGTTGTTTCTCTTATAACGCACCCACAGCTCAAACAGCGGGAAATAATTTGTGGTATCACAAATATTCAGACCAGGTTCGCCAGCTCTAAAATCCATAGTTGTACCAAGGAGCTAGCTGCACCCCAGAAAATTATTTTCTTCAATTTTAGATTGTATATTATAATGCATATGATGTCTGTTTACCTTCTGATTATATTTTAGTACGGATTTTTTCTTTAAAAGGTGGGGCGAATAACTGTTTCCAATTGAAATCAAATTTATAATACAAAAAGACATTCTTATAATATTTAATACAAACTTAAAATGCATATTTCATTTTAATTTATACGTAATAACAATCATAAGGCCCGGCATGGTCAAGTGGTTCGGGCGCTCGAATCCCCTTCATACCAAAAATGCTCGCCCTTTTAGCCGAGGGGGCGTTATAAAGTGACGATCAATCCCACTCACTATTCGTTAGTAAAAGAGTAATCCAAGAGTTGGCGGCGCGTGGTGATGACTAGCTGCCTTACCTCTAGTCTTACACTGCAGAATTAGGGACGGCTAGCACAAAAATAGCCCTTGTGTAGCCTTGCGCGAAATTCAAAAACAAACAAACAAACAATCAGAAACGTGCTAGGCAGGCATTAAAAGAGCAATAGTATGATTGACATTTATTATTTGCTTTCTCTCGTGAGTTCTTGGAACTATTCTTAAACATCGTGTTTGAACTTATAGTTGACAGTTTATTTCAAAAATTACAGAGCTTCAAATATTTTTTTACTCACTAGTACAAGAAATTTTATGTTCTACAGAAATATGGATCAATTTTTATTTTCTACTATTTATTAAGATTTATTAATATCATGAACAATAGTCGTGATTCTAAACTAGACGTACTCTTGCTAAAAATACACAAACAGTCGAATCTAATCCAGACTCGTGTAACTCTTTACATTATCTTAAGCCCTAACTAATTTTGATCAAACTCTTATTTCAGAACTTTCTAAAGTCCAGACCAAGCCTACAAGCTTGTTATTATAGCTTAACAATGTCGATTTCTTTGTACTCTAGAGAAATATTGTTAAAATCAAGAAAACTCTAACAAGGATACTTACTATCTTGGTCAAACAAAATAATGACTCCTGTCAACTAGAGCTTGTAATTTATGATTAAAAGGTATCAAACGAATATTTACGTCCTAAATGCAGCAATGTATTTAAACACTGCTATAGGGAAGTAATTTACGTAATCACGATTTCATAAGCCATGAGGAGGTAGCACAGTAATTTGTAAACGTTTTGTTATGTTACAAACAGAAAAATAAATTCTTTTAAACAAGCTATTGTCTATGGATATTAGTGCGAATATTGTTAAAATATACCAAGTGTATCTATGTTTAACATCTCTTCAAACCCAACATGAAAGCAAGTGTCATTGATGCTGAGTCACAAACATTAATCACTGAAATCTATTGTACATTACTTTGTTGTTCTTGTTGGTTTTAGATAGAGAAATTATCAAAGAATGAAGCTTTTCTGTTATGCAAACATCAAAAGTGGACAAAGGTTTATATTTCATATGTCACAAAAAACAATATAAATATATATATATATATATTATCAGAAATAATTTTATAAATGTATCACATTTATCACTCTTATAATATGACTTCAAAATTTGGAGGGCAACTTTTTTGGCTGTAAAGAAACAGGAATAAAAAAAACCTCAGCTCCACAGAAACATGATAATTTTGTTCTTGGAATAAAATTGAAAGGAATCGAGATTATCTTACGACAAATAATTGAAATTATTTCTGACAATATGTATATATACATTTATAAAATTATTTCTGACAATATGTATATATACATTTATAAAATTATTTCAGATAATATATATATATATATACATTTATAAAATTATGATAATATATATATATATATATATATACAGCCAAAAAAGTTGCCCTCCGAACTTTGAAGTCATATTATAAGAGTGACAGTCGAATATTATTTTTCAGTTTGAAGGAAACAGCTAAGAGTTCATGGTAGACGTTACTGACAAACTGTCTTTTCTCTTTCAAAATTAGGGACTTCTATCGCAGATAGCCCTCGTGTAGCTTTACGCGTAGTCCAAGAAACAGACTGTTTCTTTCCGTCTGTGGAAGTCTTGAAGAATTGACCAAAGTATACAAAGAAAGATCCATATTTTTGATACATTATAAAAGTATGTGATTCTTCCGATGATTAGCAATGTAAAATTTAAAGAAGACGACATATGTACCATCTACACGCAAATACAGTTAGATAAAAACAAAATTTTGAAGTCCGTAATTACATTTAACGTAATATTACAACAAATTACAAAACCTCAAAACAGCTCGTATTCTTTACTTTTACATTAATTTTTCTTAATTCTAACTTCTTTCACTTCAAATCTAAAGGTTGGTCAATTAAAGCCGAACTGGTAGACTGTGTTGTAGGCTTAAGGAGTTCATATAAACGGAATAAAAATATTAAAAGTATAAACGTCAAAAATCTTGATATCAAACCTGTACATTGGTAAAATTTATTAAACGTTAAGTATGGTTGATGTTAGAACTTTTAAAACTACTTTTGTGACGCCTCAAATGTGAAAATCATACAAATTGGCTGATCATGAACAAAGCTTCTAGTGATCCCTGAATATTTTATTCATGTGTGCAATGGATTACAATGCAATTTAACTGAATTCCGAAGTCACAAAGGACCTCCTTAACTATTGGTTTAAATTGACATTGCTGAACGGGCGTGGCTAAGAGATGGGTGTGCCCGATATTCGAAATTTAACATTCCAGGCTAGCGGATCATGGTAGCTAAACAACGAGCTCCGTACTTTAGAGCCAAAGCTTTGTTACAAAAGCGATAGTAAAGTCTACTGTTCGATTAGAGTAACCGGAGGTGAGATACGAAAATAAAAGCCAACTACTGGCCATGAAAGCTCTTGACAAAGTTACCTTTTTTTTAGTCTATCAGTTCAAAATTAGGCGTTTTTTGCGAAGATAGCATTTGTTTGAATTTTTGAAACAAACAACAAAATATTTACTCACATTGGGGATAAGACTTGAGTTTTAGACTTGTCTCAAATACTCAAAGTAAGCTTTGGCATTAGTTGTTTTTTTTTATTGTTCTGCGTGAATTTTGTTGTAGAGGTTACATAACGTGAAAAGATAGAAATGAATGCTTGTGGTTTACTGGACCTACGTTATATGTAACGTGAAAGTATGTAAAAAATAAGTAAAATAATAATCATCATAATCTACTTTATCTACTTTATTAGTCATTAATGAACATATTGCGTTTTAATAGGATCTAAGGTTTAAAGTTACGTAACTAAAAAGATATGTGTTGAGGGTATTGAAAATGTTTAGTTTTATTTTCATCAATTAAAAACCATGTCACTCAAAAAAGTGAATTGGATTGACAGCTCAATTATATCAGCAATTAGCTTGATATCTTACGCTAAAACCTGGGATTCAATCCGTTTATGAGCAAAGCGCTAACAGCTCATTGTGCAGCTTTGCGCTTTAAACAAATAAACTAATTGCTCAAAGTGTAGAAAACGACTATATAATCAAAGTTGTTTTTTAAACAGGCCACACCCTAAGCGTTGTTTAGTTTGAACTAACGATTTATTAGCTGGTCTTTGCATTTGACAACCAAGAAAATATCCAAAGTGAACTTCAAAATGAAACGTTGTCTTACGTATGAAGATAATTGAATTTCAATGTAAAGATTGTTCTTATTTTAATATTATAATGTCATGAGGAATGAACTGTCAGTATTTGTAAATTATCTTTTTTTTAATATTGGTTGTTTATATACATTAAACTACACACTAGACTGTCTGTCCTCTGTCAACCGCTAGTATCAATACTCCATTTTTAACCCTGTAGCCCCTAAAACTTACCTTTGAGCCACTGGGAGTAGCTTTTTTTTTTTGAAGTTTCGTTTCAAATGTTAATTATTTGTTAAATTTTACTGTATCTGTTTATTTATCTATAGGTTATTTGGTTTACCTGTTTATCCATATTTCTGTTACTTATCTATATACATACTTTACATCCATATATACCAATTTTAATAACTAGGTTTAAAAATCAACATATTGACACTTTTAATTTCGGTATCTTTCTGTTTCTCACTCTCTGTAATTATATAAAGTAGGAATTGTTTGAAAAAGTCACACGTGGTACTTTACCGGATTGTGTTTATTCTGAACAAAGATCGAATTTTTCCTTTTACTTATTTTATTTCTATAATAAAGCAATTCATTCCATAAGCCTAATTTATGTTTAGATATAATTTGCTACTAATTATGCAGCTTATGTGTGTGTTTTTCTTATAGCAAAGCCACATCAGGCTATCTGCTGAGCCCACCGAGAGGAATCGGATCCCTGATTTTAGCGTTGTAAATTCGTAGACTTACCGCTGTACTAGCGGGAGGCAATTATGCAGTTGCTGTGGTCTAGTGGTTTGAAAGCCATGAAACCCAGAAATCTTTGTGAACTTATATATTCTATAACGTTATCTTCTAGTACTTAAATATAAAAATATAGAGGTGATATATCTTTAACATTCTCATCCTAATTGCAAAGAAATTTAAAGAAATACATAATTTTTTAGTGAAGTAAGTGGGGCGTGACCTAGCGGCTAACAGACTGTAGGTAAAGGATAGTAGTAAATCTGAAATTATGGAATATAAAGGGGGGAGGAGGGAAGAAAGGGTATATAATCAAAGATGACGAGGTCATGGCTCCAAAGGTTGCCACCAGAGCGCGTCGTCAGTGACGCACTGATATGCCGCCATCACAGGCGTAATGATAGATGATTACGTAATAAAGTAGAGATGTGTTTTAGGATGTTATGACTCATACAATGCATGGCTGAACAAGAATATAATTAATTAATTAAATCGTCATGAAAATTATGCTTAACACTAAACATTTTGTGATTAATTCGTCCTAAAACGGTTTCTTAAACCTAATTAATTAAATAATTTATAATTCGTTAATTAAGTCATTTATAATGAATTGTCTTAAAGATTGTTTGTTTGTTTGTTTTGGACTTTCGCACAAAGCTACTCGAGGGCTATCTGTGCTAGCCGTCCCTAATTTAGCAGTGTAAGACTAGAGGGAAGGCAGCTAGTCATCACCACCCATCGCCAACTCTTGGGCTACTCTTTTACCAACGAATAGTGGGATTGACCGTACATTATAACGCCCGCACGGCTGGGAGGGCGAGCATGTTTGGTGCGACTCGGGCGCGAAGCCGCGACCCTCAGATTACGAAGCGCACGCCTTAACGCGCTAGGCCATGCCTTAAAGGAGACGCTTCTCACTAGTTAATTAAATAATTTATAATTATTTAATTAAATCATTTATATTTATTTCGTCACTAAAAAGGATACTTAATTCATTCTAAAAAGGATAATACAATAACATTTTGTTTCAAGCTTGTGGGATTTTCTTATAACAAAGCCACATCAGAATAGCGGTTTTGTCCACCGACGGGAATTGACCCGCTGATTTTAGGGTTATAAAGCCGTAGACATAGAGCTGTCCCAGTGGGGGACTTTTGTTTAAGGATTTTCAGAACTAAATTATCAGTTAACTAATACAATTATAATTAAAAAGAAGATACATTAATTCAAACGTAATCAATCAAGTATTTTCAATGATATGAAATATTATTTATTGTAACATAATGTAACATGCAATGATGAAAACTTATACTTTTATTAATTTGACTTCACAAAGCAATTTATAACGTCAATAAGTATTATCGTAATAATGTCATCAATGTTCAGAAAGAATAGATTGTCACTATTTTAGGGGATTGTTACATATTATATTTAAACAATGAATGAGGTTTTTAATATTTAAAATAGTAGCTCTTGTCATTTTTTATAGATTATTCATTTTAAATCATACCACATAAAACTTTGCAACCATAAACATATGTCACTGAAACTTTTGGAACCATGACCTTCTCATATTTGATGACATCATCAACTCTTCCCTCATCTCTCTCCTGAGGCAACCAATCAGCGTGAGATGAATTCTTCAGATATGATAATTCAGAACTTACTACTAAGGGTTCATGGCTCCATTTGCCACAAACTCATGGTCCTCCTTTGGGACTGTGTGTTATAAGAATGACGATAAACTTTAATTCTTCACCAAGTGTAGGGTTTGCGGTGAATGCTTACTAGCTTCTTTCCATTTATATTTATCAGTTCAAAATTAGTGACGGCTTTGTATGGAAAGTCCTTGTGTGAATTTTTACGAATAACTAACCAAGCATAACACAACTGGAGTGAAGTGCATTCAGATAAATATACATTAGAAAAGGTGAAGAATGAGAAATATCTACGAATTATGGTTCAAAGAATATGAAAAATAGCATCGAGCTAAATAGGATAAGCGTCTTCGTTATTGGAAAATTAATAATTATATTTTTAAAAAACGTGTAAAGAAAAGATTATGTAAAAATGAGGAAGTAGAAACATATACATGAATATACATGAAGTTGAAACATATACATGAATAAAGCAGTCCAAATAAAAGTATATACTATATTTAATCATGTAAGGGCTGAATGTTTTTAATTTTATTTATTGCTAAGCACAAAGCTGTATAATGTGTTATACATGTTCTACCAGTCCATCGTAAAGTTCGAGGCATGATTTTTGGACTTATAAGTTATCCAGCTTACGCTGAGTGATTGGAGTTCGGATAATATGTGTTTTTAACAGAGTCGTAAAAGCCAGAAAGAAACATAAAACTTCATTACAGTTTTCAGTATTAAAAATACCACTTAAATACCGATAGTAACTTTAACTACCTAGAATAGAATACAACAGTCATGAACCAGATTTATCTAATACGGACTAGAGAGAAATTACTACAGAAATTATATATATGTATATAGGAAGAGAGAAAATGTATTCTGGAAAAATGGCATAGTACTAAAAGTGTGAAACTGCTTTGTGTCATTATGGTACTTTTTTTCGACCCATGAAGTTCCAGTCTTTGTGCTCAATGTATTCATTTTAAGCCAGAAGCAATTTTGTCACTCATATAATAACAAAATCAGCTTGTTCTGCTATAAACATTTGCTTTACATAGAGATGACTTGAGTTTATATTTTAAAGAAATATTTTTTTTTTGCTGTTAGTGAAGAACAAATAGAGATATTACAAAAAGTTACATTTTGTAAGAGGCCTGAAATGTCACCCTCTGTTAACAATCGTATATTTCGTGATGACGATAACTCCCTTGAAGTAAAAATACGTCGAAGAACAACATTTTGAACTTAGGTTGTTCTCTGCTATATCAGTAAAATTGTTATTACGAGTTGAACACCTTAACACACCTGCCCATGCTAGGCCTGAGACATTGTTAATTACATTGTTGTTGCTTTTAACACATCTTGGCCCAGCATGGCCAGCTGGGTTAAGGCGTTCGACTGGTAATCCGACGGTCGCGGGTTCGAATCCTGCTCGCACCAAACATGCTCGCCCTTTTAACCGTGGGGGCGTTATAATGTTCATCCCATTATTCGTTGGTAAAAGAGTAGCCCAAGAGTTGGCGGTGGGTGGTGATGACTAGCTGCCTTTCCTCTAGTCTTACACTACTAAATTAGGGACGGTTAGCGCAGATAGCCCTCGAGTAGCTTTGCGTGAAATTCAAAACAAACAAACAATTAACACATCTTACGTTTGTGTGAGAGAACATGCGTTTGGAACAAAAATGGCTTATTATAATATCCTAATCATACAGAAAGTTCATTCACTCATTTATGTTATGTTATAAACAAACATATTATTAATTTTTTAATAACCCCAACTGGTAGTTTTTACTGGAAATAATTTATAAAATAAATTCATATACTGCCCTATCTACCATTTATAATTTTGATACTCAATACTTTGCATTATAGCTTCTTTAGGAGCTCCTTGTCCTATAGATACACTAATAACCAATAGGGTGAAAAACCAACCGAAAGGTGAAATATCAAGGAATAAAACATATATTTTGAGGGTAGTAGATGGGTTTATCGGATAAATTATATTTTAATAAGGCTAAAAAATAACAGTTAATTCGTCACGAAAATGAGAAATACGTATCTCCTCCAAAAGTGGGAAGACTTAGGATTATGTACGTAAGTCTCATACATAAGCCTATTCAAAAACAGTATTTTCGCATCAAAATTTGTGGATCTTATTTCCACACTGAATTTCTTAATATTCCTAACCTCTAATTCCTTGATATGCTGTAAATCAGTAAACAGGTTGAAGTAAGAGATATTGCTAGGTGTTAAAAGTTTCGGAGCTCAGTTTTCTATTCTGAATTTTCATAACACCAACTGGGGATTTAATGCATTGTTTAATAGGAGCATAGGCCACGTTCGCCAATACCTAACGACGCCTATGATCACAATCGTATAAACTCAAAACTTTACAATATTTCATTGTTTTACGTAAAAAAGCATTGCGAAAATCATAATGAAAACGTTTCGTTTTGAATTATACAAAATCATTAATACTGATTATTCTTGAACAACAAAAACAAAAGAAACCTTCAACATATCAGTACTCATAGTAATCTAATTTTAAATACTAAAAAAGAAAATATTTTATTATAATGTGTTTAAAAACAATGCAAAGATGGCGTATATTTCACTCGTAAAACTGATATAAAACACTATGCTTCACATCATGAAAAGAGCAAGAAACAATGATTCCCAAACTTTTTCCACTGCCGAAATCCTGGTCCACTTACGTTGATTTGCACGACGACCCTGCTGCGAGATATAATATTGTTATAGTTTCTTATGTTCTTAAATATTTCTCGTTTCATGACACTCTCACGACATTCCTAAAACCTTACACTGACACATTAGTGTGCAGCGACACACATTTTGAACACAACTGGTATAAAGACACGCTTCACATTGACACTAATAAAAAAAGACGTGTCGTCCGTGTCGCTTAGCACAAAAACTACATGCTGATATTATTTTCTTATATGTGTATATGATACTTCAAATGTTCACGAGGGCTGGCTTGAATTCTACTTTTTTTAGATCGTCTTACGTTTCAGTTTAGCCAGATAGATTGAGGTAAACACTTCGAATTTCTTGGCAAATTCTAAAAACATCTAAGTTAGAAGTTAGTGACCGCGACCCGTACGTTTTCACCAGGTTTTCGTGAAGATTTTAGATTTATTATTGTTTGTTTTTTACCTAGAATTTCTTTTTTTTTCCTCAAACATATACTCTTTAGTCCTTATGATGGTACAGGGTCATTCAAAAGTATTCGCCTACTTACAAGAATGTTACATTTTGATGAAATACAAATAACGTAAACAACAGTTTTAATTAACTTATTTTTATTCAAAACTCTAATAATAATACTTAACACTATTATGTGTGAAGAAAACTGAATGTCAGTAAAACCTATGAAGAAAATAGGTAAACTGAAATTTGCTGATTGTTTCACTCCCCCTAAATTAGTACTTGGTAGACGCACCCTTGGCAGCAACTACTGCTGTCATATTTTCTATACAGGTCTCTACCAACTTTACACAAAGGTTTTCTCATTCTTTTTGGCAAAATTATACCAATTCTGACAAGTTCAGTGAGAATCATTGATGGACTATAATGAATCATTGATGGACTGTAATGAATCATTGATGAACTGTAACCTTAAAGTCTTGCCACCAATTTTACAGTAGATTCAAGCCAGAACTCTCAGTAGGCTACTCTAAGACACTCATTTTATTCTTTTCAAACAACTCTAGCGTGGATTTTGACTTGTGCTTCAGGTCATTATCCTGCTGAAATGCAAATTTTCGACCTATTGTTAGATTCGTGGCTGATTCAAGCAGGTTTTTCTCTTATATTTCCTTATACTTTGTAACATCCTCAATCCTGATGAGCTTTCCAGACCCTGCTGATGAGAAACATTCCCATAACATGATGTTTCCATCACCATGCTTGACAGGTAGAATGGTGTTAACTAAGGTGATGTGCTGCGTGGGGCTCGTGCCAGACATAACGCTTTGAATTTAGATTAATGCGATCAATTTCCGTCTCGTCTGATCACAAAACTTTCTGCTACATGTCTACAGTATCATTTACGTACTTTGTTGTAAACTTCACACGAGATTTAACATGATTCTTTTTCAGTAATGGCTTCTTTCTTGCCACTCGCTCATATAGGCCAGCTTCGTGTAGGGATTAGGATACTGTCCAGGTATGAACATTGACTCTCATCTCAGACACGTAACTTTGAAAATTTTTGAAAGTCACTATTGACTTTACTGTGGTATCCCTAAACAGAGTCCTGCTTGCACGGCTATTTACCTTGAAAGGATAACCTGATCTGGGTAGTGACTGGATGGTATAAAGAACATTCTTAATGATGGACTTCACCACAGTCAAAGGGTTAGTCAGCAACTTTGAAATTTTCTTGTAACCTTTCTCTGATCTATGCTCATCTAACACTTTATCCTTGACTTGTTTGGAAAGTTCTTGGTTTTTATAGTTGACTTGTACTATCACTGCGTAAGTTGTATCTTGAACAGATGCATTTACTCTGAAGTCAGTTTAACCACTTTGATAACATAGAGGCAGAGCAAGGGAGTTGAATACTTATGCAGTTGAGAATATTCTAATTTTTGTTTGAAAATCTTACTAACACAATATCAGCGTTTTTTCAGCTTTCTTACTTTCATTTGAAAATTTCCTGATTGCAAACTCAAGCGGCAACAAAATGCAAAATGTTTCCAATTCACTGTAATTAAAACTAACTTTTAGGTTTAAATTTTGTGATGCTGATAGAATTTTTATAATAAACCTTGGGTCTGTTGGTTTAACGTGTTTCATTTTTTTTCGACGTTCAAACACTTTGTTTGTATTTTGAATATCGCGCAAAGCTACTTGAGGGCTTTCTGCGCTAACCGTCCTTAATTTAATAGTGTAAGACTAGAGGAAAGGCAGCTAGTCATCACTCCACCGTCAACTCGTGGGCCACTCTTTAACCAACGAATAGTGGGATCGACCGTCACATTATAACGCCCCCACGGCTGAATGGCGAGCATGTTTGGTGCGACGGGATTCGAACCCGCGACCCGCAGATTACAAGTCGCACGCCTTAACCCATCTGGCCATGCCGGGCCGTTAAAACAGTGATTTTAAGATTGTATGACTTAATCAGAAAAGTACTTCTGGTTCATGTAAAATATCGATGTTTTTGTGAAATCTTCAACTTACCACAGAGACATTTTAGTAAGACAACTTAATAAAATAGATTAATCGGGTATACGCCAACAATTTCTGTTGGGACGTTGTGGGTCACGAGGTTTGATCGATAAGATTATGTCAGTGAGACCGTGGATTCTTGTTGTTTATTATTATCCTGGATGGAATAAAACACGAATGCTAAAAAATATTAAAGACGTTTTAGTATGCATCAATGATTAAAATACTAAAACCTCTCTTCAGTTGGATCCGGTATGGCCACGTGGTTAAGGCACTCTATTCGTAATCTGAGGATCGCAGGTTTAAATCCTCGTCGCACCAAACATGCTCGCCCTTCATTATTTTTAATTCCATTTTCACTGCAAAAGGTTTAGGCACTTTTTTGTTGTTTTTTCCTGTAGCCCAAGAGTTGGCGGTGGGTGGTATTGACTAGCTGCCTTCCCTTTAGTTTTACACTGCTAAATTAGGGACGGCTAGCGCAGATAGCTCTCGTTGTAGCTTTGCGCAAAATTCAAAAACAAACCAAACAAAATCATTTCCAATTTCCTTTAAAACATCGTTTAAAAGTAGAAATGATATGCAAATCTGGATATAGTCATGATGAGGATAATAAACCGAAAACTAAAAATTATAATAACTTAAAAAAAAAGAGTTTGGTGTGATTTTTATATGTTTATTTAAACACAAAGAACTTTGATGGCCCGGCATGTCCAAGCGTGTTAAGGAGTTTGACTCGTAATTCGAGGGTCGCGGGTTGGAATCCCGGTCGTACCAAATATGAGCGCTCTTTCAGGCGTGGGGGCATTATAATGTCACAGTCCATCCCAGTATTCGTTGGTAAAAGAGTAGCCCAAGAGTTGGCGATGGGTGGTGATGACTAGCTACCTTCCCTTTTGTTTTACACTGCTAAATTAGGGACGGCTAGCGCAGATAGCCCTCGAGTAGCTTTGCGCGAACTTCAAAACAGACAAACATAACTTTGTGATACTACTATTTTTTTTTCAAATTAAAATCTAAGATACATAAAAGCCAGTTGTCAATTTGAAAATTGCTTTTATTTTCTCAACATGTATTTCTTTTTGCTTTTATAAGAACGTGAATTTGTGAACTAAGTTCGTTGAAGGAAGTGCGAGAATCTCCAAGTTATTTTTTATAAAACGTTTTTGATAGGTCGAGTAAATCTAGTGTTAAATATCATCCAAAGGAGTTTATTATAAATAACCGACACCTGCAAACACGTTTGACTTTTGATCGAAAAAATTTGTTATGTCGCTGCGTGGTGATAAAACACTTTTTAGCCCAACTAAAATATGTATAACACTTGTAATATATGGAATGCCTCACTTATTTTTCTCTCAAACTAAAAGTTTATAAATATTGTTATAAATATTATATTAAAATCATACAACTGTAACGTATGCATTTTTCAGTACCTTCATAGCGTAATGTATTATTTGAATAATACTTAATTTTACTTTAAACCACCTAAACAAAAGAGGTGGTTTAAGTTTCAAACATAGGCCAACATTTAAAATGCACAATAAATATTTAACTGATGATCTAAATTAAAAGACAATACGTCATTAGACGTAAAAACCTCCATGAAGAACGGATAGATTAAAAGGGAAAATGTCTAATTCTTTGCAATCTTTAAGGGTTATTTGTTTGTTTATTTTTCTTATAACAAAGCCACATCGGGCTATCTGTTGAGTATGACTTAACTACTAACACTATCTGGTTATTGAAAAGTTGTTTATTAAAAAAATTAAAACTGAATTAAATCTTCAGCTATCCACATACGAGATGTGTGCTGTATCATATGAGCCAAATCCTAAGGGCGTTTTTCGCAGCATTATAAGTCCTTTAAATTATGTTATTGTTACAGGTTATTACTGGAAATAAATGAAACCAAAACCTACTAAGCAGAATATGGAATTTTGTGTTCTTAGATTTAACGTAAAGAAGTGTAAAAACGGAAAGTGACTGTAAACTGTCTTTGTAAATAATCGCCGTCTTTAACTGAGATTTTGACTTTTTTTTTTCTTGATCGAACTTTTGACAAAACGATGTTTTAAAAGAGTTATGAAATATAAAATTTTAAAAATTATGGTATCAAAAAGTGTAAAAATGAACCGTTTTCGTTTGTTACTATTTCACTTGTTTTTTTCCTTTTCTTTACATAATGGAATAACTCTATTTGACTCCTCTCAAACGTATTAACAAAGCATCTGGGCCACTACCACCAGTAGCTTTATACCTAATTCATATTTTCCAGCCACCTGTATTGAGACAATTGGATACTAATAATAGTTGTAAAATAGTTTGTTTATTTTTTTACATCAAGATATGAAGAAGTGTAAAAAACAGCCGTTGTCATGTGTTTTTGTAATTTTTTTGTGTGTATACGTGTCTAAATCGCGTTTGCATATCATTTGAAACCAGTAATTATTTTTTTTTCACACACCCCCTTCAGTGGCCCAGCGGAGTGTCTGCGGACTTACACTGCTAGAAACTGGGTTTCAATATCCGTGGTAGACAGAGTACACACAGCCCTTTATGTAGCTTTGTGCTTAATGCCAAAAACAGTAGAAAAGTTTCTTTCTGTAATTTCTCACCTGTAGAGTATAGAAATGAAAATGAATCGAACTTGTGGTATCGTAAAAGTGTTTTTATGCTTTAGGCCTGATTGTAGATTTTTAGGTGCCTGTATTAATATCTATTGAGGGCAATGATATTGCCTTATTTATGAACCACAGAAAGTTTAAAAAAATAACTTGATATATTATCTTGCGCGCTTGTTTATGCAACTGAAATAATTGCCTTTAAAGTTAATATTACAAACATCGTAGCTACTATTTGCAGAAGTCATCTTCTGTACGATAGAAGAATATCCTGAATTTGGTGAGCATTTCGGCAATCTTTGCATGAGAATTACTGCTGGAGTAGAATTGACAAACAAACTAAAAGTGGAGTAAGCAGTTGGATATTAATTATTGATCTGTAACCTGAAATACATTAATGATTCTGATGACAAAATTATTGGCATGCAAGTTAATGTATTAGGTTTAGGTTTGAATTTTACAGTAACTTCACAAATTTTACCCGTATTGAAGATCTAGTAACCAATACTGAATATAACATTGAACGAATTCAAGACAGTAAATTTAAACCTATGTTTAGATAACGATGCGAAGATATAATGATGAAATAATATTTTAAAATATATAGTAATCTGACGAACAGAGGAGAATAGTTTTACAGTCCTTAAAGAATAGCACTGATATTGCTGCTACACGAGTTGATAAAGAAAGGCGTATAATGGTATTTAATGATGGTTCGTACGTTTCTCAACAATAAGACTTCAAAAGCTGATAAGAAAAACGTTGATCAATTTATAACTTTATTACCTGATCAAAAAGGATCTAATTCCTTCCAATTTTTTGCCCACCCCACTTTCATGTTTTAACCTAAGATTAATAAGGTAAACAATAGTTTTGTATGTATTGTATCCAGTATAGACATTTCATTTCATATTGTTGCAAAGTGCTTGGCTCAACCATTTTCCTATTTGAGTAGTAGAAATTAATGTTTAATTTTTTTGAGAAACCTAAAGCATTAAACGTCATCCTTATGATGAGTTGTTGTCGTTTTATGTGGTTTACTAAAGTATCAGTGGAAACTGCTATAAACTGTTTTCGGATTAGTCCAAGCTTCCATTTCTTCAGTTGACATATTTAGTTTAACTAGAATGTCTGTTGAAGATTCTTTTCTCAAAGTTAATCAAAATAATCATGAGCAGAATATTCGATCAAATATAGTCTTCCCGTTTTCTCCAATTCTATTTGACATTCACGTGGATAATTCCGAACGGTTTGCTTCTGATAATGTTGCTTTTAAGCCTAACTGTTAGATTAGGTTCATGGATGACACATTCTTGAGTTGGCTACATTAAGATACTGAGTTAAAAACGTTTGCTGATTATATAAACAGTTTCGAACCTTCTAAATCTATTAAGCTACATTTGAGATTGAAGAAGATAATTGTTTACCCTTTTATAATATATTTCTTAAAAAATATATAACTATTGTAATTATTTCTACAACTCTTTATTGGAAACCGTATTTAGTCTTAATGCTTTCACATGAAAGACCAAGTCTCCCATTTTTTCCAAAACTAGCAGCTTTTCGTACCTGTGTAGATAAAGCATTTAAAATATTTTCTAATACAATTAATTTGTAAAGCAAGTTGTATTACAAAAAAAGCATTTACTAATAAAAGAAGTTATAATATTGACGTAATTGAATGTATAATACACAAACAAATCAAACAATTCCATTCTTATTGAGCAATGTACTATATTAAGCAATACTTATTTGTTTTGAAATTAAGAGTAATGCTCCGCAATGGGCTAACTGTGCTCTGCCCACCATGGGTATAAAAACGCCGATTCTAGATTGTAGGTCCACTGACATACTTTATGATACTGAAGGGCAATTAAACAGCGTCTATGATAATTAAATTAACAATAAAGTAATAATAAGGTATAACTAGCTTCTTCATCAGTGTGTTCAGCATAGTTTTATTTCCAATTTTAAACCAATTAACAAAATTAAAACAATATTTCCTAGTACTAAAGAAAATAGAAGATAGTTTTGATAAAAAGGAACATAGAAAATTAGGTGCGAATGCAATAAAAATATATCTTAATCAAACTAAACGCAATTTGAAATATCGTCTTCACAGATATGAAGGTTATATATATGCTAGTCTCCATCTAGTGAACACACTGTTGACTTGTTTGTTTATTTAGAATTAAGTACAAAGCTGCACTATTGGCTATAAGTGCTCGCTCTGTTCACGAGGGGTATCGAAAGCCGGTTACTAGCGTGAGAGTCCGCGGACATACCGCTGTGCCACTGGGTGTACGCTGCTGAAACCGGTTATTCGACACTGTGAAATGAAACAAGTGTGTTTTTCTTATAGCAAAGCCACATAGGGCTACCTGCTCAGCCCACCGAGGGGAATCGAACCCCTGATTTTAGCGTTGTAAATCCGGAGACATACCGCTGTAGTAGCGGGGGGCAAAATGAAACAAATTCCAGATGATTGGTTTGAATTTCGTGCAAAGATACACAAGGAGTGCCTGCTCTAACTTCCTAATTTAGAAGTGAAATACTAGAGAGAAGGCAGCTAGAATCACTACTCACCGCCAACTCTTGGGTAATTCTTTTAATAACGAACAATGAGATTTATCCCGGATGAGTCTTCTATTTATTTTGTTACGTACACGACGTATTAAGATTTCAAATAACCAGAAACTTGAATTTGAATTTGGAAATTAATTTAATGCTAATTTGTATCAAACTTCTTATAACAAGATTGTTACACACATCTTTCCTTCTTCACACAAATAAATTTTAATACAAACAACAATATAATTTATAATAATGTTTATTATTAGGTTGTCCAGAAATAAATGTCGTTTTTGAACTGCGAAGTTTCGAAAAGTATAAACTAGTGTTGTAAAACATGCTTTAATCAAAGTAAGCACCATTTGCTTCAACACACTTTTGTCAACGTGTAATGATACTGTTTATGCCCCTGCTGTAGAAATCAAAATTTCTATGGTCAATGAACTTTCTGAAAGCTTCTTCTGCAGCTTCTTGATTTGGAAATCATTTATTGTTAAAAACATTAAAATCTGTACGTAAGAGGTCTGGGGAATAAGGTGGATGAGACAAAAACTCGATTCCAAATGTGTTCAATTTTTGGAGTGTCATCTTTAACAGGTCTCGTAACGCCGATTTTGTTGATCTTCAGTCAGCACATGAGGAACCCACTTATCCAACTTTTTTATCTTTCCAATCGCACAAGTTGGTTGGCAATGCTTGATTTGCTTGTGTCTACCTTTTCTACAAACTGTTCTACAAGTACTGTTGTGCGAGGGTCTGTCTCAATTGCTTTCCTTAATGTTTTTTCATCTTCCACGACCTTCATGGTCCTAGAGAATTTCATATCTATGTCGAAACCTTTGGAACCAACCTTAACTGTACGTTCAGTAACAGATCCATGGCCAGTTTCCTGGTTGGTGTTCCGTGTAGTTTCGGTAGCTTTTCGTCCAAGTTTGAAGTTGTAAAACCAAATGAAAGTCCTTCTTGTCCATGCTTCCTTGAGGGTCGCAAAACTTACTCTGATTAGAGTTTAAACAGCAGACAATTAAGACACCTTGTAAGCGACAAACGTTAGATTAAACTACCCAACCAACCAACCAACGATAAGTTCCTCAATATTCAGTTTCTAAATGTCATTGGGAGAATTTCGACATTTATTTCGGGACAACCTCATATAAATAGTTATTAATAATATTGGTTTATATACAACAGTTTTACAAACTTATAAACTATACTGAGTCTTTTATCTGATCTAGAACTGAATATTTTATAGACGGTTCAGATCCACGATGAGCAAATTAGTTCTGAGTTGATATTGCTACACCTCACATAAGCTAGCTAACTTGGTTTGCCTCACGCCGCTTACAAGCTGACTTTTTGCCGTCGAAGATATTTAATGCCCTCGAAAAAACACTAACGTTCGAAGTTAATTCACTGAAGTTGAACGGTTTGTAATGTTCGAAATCTGTAAACGTTTCTGGTCAAATTGCATAGTTTTTTGTTAATAAGCGTTAACCGTAATTACAGCTTTTAAGGCTTATAGTATACTGACTGTAACGACTTTTACTGTCTCTTGTCTAGCTTTTATGCCAAGTAAGCGAGATATTCGAACGTTTAACAACATTCGAAGACACGCTAGTGTTTTCGTAAATCATATATTGTTGCTTCTTGCTCTCGAGAATCCTTTACAAATTTAGCGAATAGGCAGGACTTGCGCAACACACATCCAATAATATACATCACATGCACCAAATTGAAACCAATGTAAGCATTAAAATAAATTTATAACAATAAATCTATTACACTGCTTAGATTACGATTCGAAGGCCAGACATTTAGTATTTAATATGCAATTCACCTAGAGTGTCAGGCCCATTTTAAATAATAAATGCAAATTGTAAGGTGTAAATTAAGTAATTCTTTAATTAATAAAGATTAATTGCTATAATGTACAATTCTGAGAATAAATTTTAATTTCATATATATGAGATGTCAAACATAAAATACTATAATGGCAGAAAATTCACCGTATTAAAATACTTTTATTGATGAATGACTCTTATATGAAACGTTGTTTTTTTTAGTTTGGTGAATTTTCAGCATTATTAAATTTTTCCATTTTGTAGTTTCCTCGCCTACTGCAATTCTTTTATTTTTATGTATAAAAGTCATACCACGCTTAAAGATTACAATGAGTTGAACTTCTCTATGTAATTTATATTTTAATTCGTGATAACGATTCTGTACAATTGGTGAAATATATAGTCTTTTAATTTTGACTGTCGAACAAATAAAATGCTTATTGTTATTTTAAACGTTGTGCCCATTTTTAATTTAAGTTAATGTGCACTTTTTATCCTGATTGAATTTTAAAGGTAGGTGGTGTCATTTCTCCAGACGAAGAACTGGAAACGAATCGTTTTGTTTTCATTTTCTGTTATAAATTATAAAAATGTTTACAATTTTGGAGTCGTTATCAACGTTATCTTTTTCCGGAGCGATATGAGATGTAATAAATATAGAACGCGGGAATATAAGCATTATTTAACTTCTTGTTTTACAGTTTTCCATACAGCAATAGAATATCTCGAGTTGATCGAAACACCAACATAACGGAAGTTTCCGTAACTGATAAATATCGAAGGTTGGTTTTGTTGGAAAGGTGAACATTTCCTGTTCAAAGAAACTTTCAAAATTTGTATATAAGTGTTTAGTTCATGTATTGCGTTTAAAACTGGTTATGGAATATTTCGCCACTATTATCGCGCGAATCACATTTATAACTCAAAGGTGTAAGTCCAAAACGCGTTCATCAGCATATCATGGGCTCAAACCTTGGACCATAAGCTGCTATGATAATCATTAGATGATAATTATAGAGTTATTAAAAGTTTTAACACGTAACTCATACATTGCTAATCATCTATATCTATTAATTTATCCTAAGTGACTTTTCATCACTGAGGCCCCCCCCAGTGGCATAGCAGTATGCCTGTGGTCTTACGACACTAGAATCCGGGCTTCGATACCCGTGGTGAGCAGAGTACAGAGTGTCCATTGTATAGTTTTTTGCTTAATTACAAATAAACAAACCAGTAACCATAATTTTTTCTCAGCTATTCCACATAGTTTGACAGTAATTACACCATATTTCTCAGATGTATCGCTGAAAACCCAGCGAGTACAGTTACATATCAGCTAGCTTTCAATGTATTGGTATATAAATATACAACACCCATTAGTAAAAGTGTTGAACAAACAGTTAAATATGCAAAAAATAGAGAGAGATGGTTGTGTTATTTTACTAGCTGTATGTTCATAATGTTTGTTTGTTTTGTATTTTGGCAGACAAAGACGTTTCTCGGTTTCCTATCGGCTATTTAATTTTGATATAACATAATATATAAAACTTACATGAATCATAGTCCCACATGTTGTATTCCTAGGCCTGATCCATCTACAAAACTAAACGCTTTATTTCACGAAAATCTTTTGACACAACAGCATTTCGTTCTCCTTAAAAAATTCTGTTACATTCTGAAGGTCTGTTCCAATTATTTAAGAACACAAGTTTGTTTGTTTTTCGCACAAAGGTAAACATGAGCCATCTGCGTTAGCAGTCTCTAATTTAGCGGTTTAAGATTAGGGGGAAGTCAGTTAGTCTTTACTACCTCCGCCAACCCTTTAGCTACTCTTTTACCAACGCATAGTGGAATTGACCGTCACGACTGAAAGGGTGAGCATGTGTGGTGTGACGAGGATTCGAACCCGCGACCCTCGGATTACGAGTCGATCGCCCTAACTACCTGGTCATGACTAATTCGATCTTCAGGTGGGACAGCTATTATCTCACTGCCTTACAACACTAAAATTCGGTGTGCGATTTCCCGCAATAGACTCAACAGACAGCCCAATGAGGCTTTATTCTAAAACAAACTGATTTCTTTAACTTTTTCAATAGCACAACGTGCAAAGAAAAACTACAGACGATATTTTTTATTGATTTTTACTTTTTCTTAGAAATGTCAATATAGATATAAAACAATCGAAACAGTTGTGAGCCACTGAAAAGGGTATAAACCGATACACTGGGATTAGAAAAATGCGTAGTTAATGGAGCTGTGTTTATCGCTGATAAACAGAAGAAACAAATAACAATATAAAGACAGATTTTCATAGAGATGTTTAAACAAGAATAAACTCTTAAAGAAAAAAATGAAAGTAGTACGGAAGGAAAATAGGAAATACATTCAAGTGGATTAAGTTCCAGTGAGACATATTAGAACAAAACAGAAATACGAAAGATTTGTTTTCCTTTACAAAAATGAGCATTTCAGAGGACACAGAAAGAATTATACACAACATAGTATATTAGTGTTTGTTTGAATTATGCCCAAAGCTACACGAGGGCTATCTCATACTAGCTGTTCCTAAGTTAGAAGTAAAAGACTAGAGGGTTCGTTTTGGTTTGTTTTGAATTTCACGCTAAGCTACACGAAGGCTAACTGCGCTAGCCGTCCCTGATTTTGCAGTGTCAGACTAGAGGGAAGGCAGCTGGTCATCACCACTTACTGTCCACTCATGGCCTATACTTTTATCATTAAATAGTTGGATTGATCATCACATTTACAACGCCCCTATGGTTGAAAGGACGAACATGTTTGGTGGAACGGGGATTCGAACCTGCAACCCTCATATTGCAAGTTGAGCGCACTAACCACCTGGTCATGCCGGACCCACATATTAGTGACTGGTCTTAAAACGGAGAGCACGTCAACCGTTTTTTAACACTGCAACTCAAATAAGCACAACATAACCATAGAAAACACCAACATGCTAAGTAGGGAAGCAAATACTTATACTAGAACCAAACGCAAACGAACGTGGAAGGGGTTTAGTTTAGAGAGAGAGAAAACTGAAGAATTCTCTCTCCAACTGGGGTGGTCAGGAACTTTGTGCTTCCTCTTCGTCCCTTCACGTGGGATGTTGTTTAAGTGAACTTGAAACTTTGCCTGTATTTAATTTTTTACTTGTTTGAGGTATAAAGTGAAGATGGGACATTATAAAATTATCGGGAGAGAAAGAGCGAAACAAAGGCGGCACCGATGAAGTGAGCCAGGCCAGAGTCAGACAAGCAGACGTCAATATAAAGTCAACGCAAAACGACCCGATTCAGGGCTCGGCAATATTGTTACCTTGGCTGGGATCTGAAGATCCAATGCCTGAGATTTGGATGAGGGGGGGGGGGGACGGGAGTGTCCCGAGAAAACCCACTTTCACAGGATATGCGCCGAAAGTTTTACCTGTCCTGTGCCCGAATCTGAAAAAGAAATACACATTAACATGAATCTACCTTGTCTGTAATTACGTTTCTTGTTGAGTGATTTGTGATTGTTGAAATATGTTATATAGTGAAATGTATTTTGTATGTGCACTGGCTAATTTACATAATCATGCAGTTAGTTGATTTCTGTGTTCTGCTTTTAAATAATATTTGTATGATATTTCTGTTAGCCTGTTTCTATGAGTTGGTAGGTTACCGATTTGGTCTATATAGATTATGGGAAAATTGAACCAATATAAAGAAACAACTTTATACTTATACCAGTTAATAACCTAACACATAACTTCAACGCTCCCTACAATATCGTATCTCCGTTCATATTCTCATCCCTAAGACATGCGCCCGGTAACAGTCAATTGCAAACTCTCATTGGTGACCTGAAGATGACCTAAGAAGGACGAAACGCTGTTTTGTACTCTATTTTAATTAAAGTTTTAATGTCCATACCAGTCGTCTTGAAAATACAGTTTTTTGCAATTTATTTTTAAATTTAGTTTTACTGATGCTATTGCCCGAGTGACTCAGCGCAAGTCTGAGGTATTGTAACGCAGAGTAGAGATAGCCCATTATATTGCTGTATGTCTAAAAACAAGCTAATGTTACTTGTTTTGATATTTAAATTAAATTCAAATACTCATATTCTATTAATATTCTAATTTTATTATTATGACACTTTATACACTGTTACTTCGCATGTGGATTTACGACTAGCTAAAACCTCCAAAAGTGGCTCTCCTCGTAGGATATTATTGACATAGTGGTCAAAAATGTACTTACTTAATACTCAAACTGAGACACGGGCTGAACCTGTGACACGTCTTTTTCGAATCCGTGTGATACCGCTAAGTAAACCATACACGTTTGAGGTAAAGCTGTCAGTATTTCAAAATTTGGGACAACGGCAGACAGCCTTGGCAGGTGTTTCTTAAATACGAATAATACCAAAAGTACCCAACTAATGAATTAACGCATTCCAATCATTCTACGCTTCAGTAGACCGGAATTTACATGAGAATGGTACAAAGCTTAAAAGCCGAATAATTATTTTAATGCTAAAAACTACTAATTCTATTTATTAGAATAAAGGTTCCCAGGATGGAACCTTTAGATAATGGATATAAGATCTCACACATCTTGATATCCCTTCCCTGCGCAAAAAAAAAAAAAAAAAAAAATTAAATTAACAAAGCTTTAAATTTGTGCAAAATTTATGTATGTGTGACAGAAACAATATTCATTATTTAACACTTGCTTTTCTTAACAACAAATTAGCTGTCCCTTCTTCAGTTTTGAATGTTTAATAACTTATGAAACACGTTATGACACAGCACAGACTTACATTAAAAATATAAATTAAAAATTAAATAACTGTCCGTAGTTGCACATACATTATAATTCACCACAGCAAATTTAAGGTTTAAAGAATATTTATTATTCCCAGCATAATTTATGGCTGTAATACAATAATGCACTGAGGTTAAACACAATAATATGCAAATAATAGTGATTATAAGGAAATCGTAAAATAATATTATTTTTTCACATTTTTAATATCACTAAATCTTTACATTATAATCTTCATTCATACTGATGGACCATCCGAGCTATGAGACAGATTAACTTTAATTCGGATTTCTTACTGTACATAAACATTATTCTAAATTAGACATAAACTCTTTATACATGTGAGGCATAAAAGGCAAAATATTAATATAAAACAATATATATTATACCGTTCTTTATGCACATAGTTATTATTAATTTTTAGGCGATATATCAAATGGGATGCAACCAGTCAACAACACCAGCCACCGGTTTTTTATTTACTCTTGTATGATTGAACAATAGGATTTGCCTATTGTTCTTAGAGCTCACCCACAAAAAGAATTTAAGTAGCAACAGGTTGCCAACCATGGATCATCGGATTTACAGTCCAGGCACACAGCCTCCTCCTAAAGTTAAGCATCAATGAAATATCTGTGTTTAAATGAAAGCAGTAAACAGACTGCTCGACTACGTTCACAGCTGCTTACAGTATAAAAATAATATAACAGCAAAACAAGAAATAATAAAGTCGTTTATGGTTAAGTTCCCTTGACGTTCACTTCAACCTGATCACGGTTTGTTGGAATAGATGTTTAATTCAATCTGACCCATTTTTAGTTAGCGTTTTGAACAAACAGTGTTGAAGAATCGCCCATCTGACCCCCCACACACAATCGCTTGAAAAGTTCTCACGTTTTACGGAAAGGCAGCTAAACCAACAAATTAAAATCAGTGTTTTGAGCTTCAATCGATGAGAAAGCGATTTATTGATAATTTATTATAAACACCGTGTGATTTCGTTTGTTTTTGGAAAGTAATGCTCGAATCATATGAACTTGTAACGTATGGCCCTATGTGTTTATAATTACAAGTCTTACAATCACATGAACTCGTAACGTATGGCCGTATGTGTTTATAATTACAAGTCTTACAAGTTAAATTTAGAGTTTTAAAAATATATTGCTAATGTCACATTGACTAATGTATGTATTTGTGTTTTAAACAAAGATGCACTCTAGGCTCTTTCCACTGTCAACTGTCAACGCGATATCTTTAAATATCTCTGTCAAACCTTCCATTGTCATTAACCAGTAAGGTATTCTATTTCCAGAATAAATTGAATACAATATACATTGAGATCGATTTGGGCAGGAAAGGACTTTAACACTGGGCCGAGCGTGGCCTAGTGGTTAGCATGACTGACTGTAGATCTGCTTGTCTATTGTTTGTGTCCCGTTACCATAAAAAAAACGCGCTCCACATTTTAAGGACTATAAATGCGTTATAAGGGTAAAGGTCAAAAACCCATTATTCGATCAAACAAGAGTTGACAATGGGTCGTATTGAGAACTGTCTTTCTTATATCCTATCAAGTTAAAAATTAAGCTGTGGGTAGCGCACAAAGATCTTGAGTAGCTTGGCGCGAATATTCACAAATAAAACTAACACTCCTTAAGTACCTCAGACTTAAAACCGTAGTTATTTTATAAAACCTATTGATCTTACTTAGTACGTAACGTTTTATGAAAACAGTATGAGAATGATTCATTTTGTGAGAACAGAACGAGGTGTTTGTTGTAACCGCTGCCATCTTTCAATAATCTTCTTCTTCTTCAAGAATTCATCATCATTTAGCCAGTATTCATCGTACAACGTATTATTTTTAATTATGAAAAGACGTGATCTTACGTGGTTTTGATAACGATAACCTTTGTGGGAAGAGCACAGATATTCCATTGTGTAACTCTGTGCTTGGTTTCATACAAACAAACTGTTTGTAGTTTTGTCCACTTGAAACATGGACCAAATGAGTGGAAAACTTAAGATATATATAAATACCCACTGAACAGGATTAATAAAAATGATAGAAAGAATGTAAAAGAAATTAACAAAAAGCTTCATGTCTTCCTTTGAGTTGTTTACATCGGTTAGTATATGTTATACTAATCTTTAATATGCATAATTAGAAAGAATTTTAAACCTATAGTGAAGGGTTTTAATCATTTTGTGTAACGGTGCATTTGTGTGTGTGTGTGTTTTCTTATAGCAAAGCTACATCGGGTTATCTGCTGAGTCCACCGAGAGGAATCGAACCACTGATTTTAGCATTACAAATTCACAGACTTACCGTTGTACTCAGCTTCAGTACGGACTAACTGGATACCTGGTTTGATTTAAAATATTAATCCTGTACGTACTCTGATCAGTGATAAAAACGTTAAGAAATGGTTGATTTTCTTCCTAATTTATTTATTCTAAGTTACCATGATACCTAATGTATTTTTTTGTTGTGTAAATATTCAATCATGAGAATCTGCTCTCGTTCTCTTTCACGTTCCTCTGATTTTAACCATTTTACGTCCTTTGCTGTAAATCTACGTTCATTGAAGTCCTGCACTTGCCACAAAACCAACAGTTCCAATCGAAATAAATAACGTCACATGCATCTGCTTTCACGATTACATAATATCATGAGCCATTCAAATGCAAATACATCCATAAGATAGCAAGAGAAAAGAACTAAACTTACGATCATCGTCACTGTTTCATGATGGGATAAAGTTTATGTCCACTTTTTATGTGTCAAATGTGTGGGAATTTAAAAGATGAATCTAGAATGGAAGATTAACAAAAATTGTAGTCTTTGCTGTAGTGAAAGTATGAACGATTATGTCTTTATGTTTCTTTACTAATGTATTTTTGGATTTTAGTATGTTATAGAGTCGTAGTTTCTTTAATGACAGAAATTCAGTTAATTTTAAAACGTCATATATTGCCCGAACTGTTACAAGATAACTGGACTAGTTAATGTTTCCGTTCTTGTCTTTTCAGTTAGTTTTACAATTTGATAACGTTCTATAGGTTTTATCCCACAGATTCTTACCAATCATATTGATTGGTTTTGTTTGTTTAGAATGTTGCCCAAAGCTATACGATGGTTATCTGCGCTAGCAGTCCTTGATTTAGCAGTGTAAGACTAGAGGGAAGGCAGCTAGTCATCACTGCCAACTCATGGGCTATTCTTTTAGCTGAAGACGGCTTCTACCTCGCCTAAATCTATATTTGTGTCCCCTCGTTCTATGATTCTCGCTGTTAAGTACGAAAACTGCTGATGCATCAACTTATCTATTCCTTTTACAATTTTAATTAATTCAATCAAATCCTCTCTAACTTTTATTCTTTAAAAAAAAAAAACAATTTTAAGGATTTCAATCTCTCCTCATATGATAATTCCTCTATCCTAGGTACCATTTTATGTTACCCTCATCTGGACTGTTTCCAACAATTCAATTTCTTTCCTTTTAAAGAAAGACCAAATTTATATAAAAAAGCTAGCTTCAAGGGGTAATGATAAATTTCTTGTACTGGAATTATGATTTTTAAAATTACTACTAGTTATTAATAATAATTATAAAAGTCCATACTCCGTTTAAAACTACGTCACTTCATTGCATTTCTTTGAAACCATCTTTTTGGTTTTGAATTATCATGTAATAAAAAAGGAGAAAAAAAAACAACAAAAAATCAAGTTTTTTACAGACATTCCCAGAGCACGTGACTCAGTCATTAGATAGATATTGTTATCAAAGGGGACACTCTATAGTATTGTACAATTCTAATGACCTATTAAGCAGATATTTAAAATAACATTTCGATGAAATATTCGAGCTATCTCTATAAAGGCAGTGCCACCCCTTTCTATAAATGCTATAATATCATTCAGTGACTTTAGGTTAAGTACCAGTTAATAGGGTGTATATATTTAACAATAAATAGAAGTTATAAAATAAATAGTTTAAAAATGTTTACATTAATATAACTTTAAGTCATAAAAAACTTTCTTTCAATATGATTGGGTCGCGGGTTCGAATACCCTTCACACCAAACATGCTTGCCCTTTCAGCCGTGAGGGCGTTATAATATTACGGTCAATCTCACTATTTGTTAGTAAGAGAGTAGCCTAACAGTTAGCGGTAGGCGGTGATAACTACTCGCCTTCCCTCTAGTCTTAAACCGGTAAATTAGGGTCGGCTAGCACCAATAGCGCTCGTGTAGCTTTGCATGGAATTCGGAATCAAACCAAACAAACCAAATCCAAGTCATATAATAAACAAACAAAATGTTGTTAGCCAAATGGGCGTTGCTTGTAATTTTAAGGTTGATTATGCTCAAATAAACGTTCCTAATTAGTGTATAATTAAAATATATCTACTAATGAAATAAAAACCGATTGAAAAAACTTGATGAAAGTAGCAAGAGGGAAAACAAAATAAATCATTCATCGTAAGAAAAAAAAGTTTTGTTTTTGCTACATTCAGAAGCGTTTCTCATTTCTCACAAACTCAAATTTCTTTTCACTCAATTTCCGGTCCCCCAGTGTAGATACATTAACACAAGACAAAATTTATTTCTCGAAAAACGTAGCTCGCGGCTCACTTACTAAGAGTCGTCGCAAAATAATTCATCACTAAAAACAGAGAAGTGATTATAAGTTCCACTTCGAAAGTCTTTAAACACCTGAGCTCTGAAAGTCTCCACCGCCATACGTTTGTGGTGAACGGAAAACATTATGAGAAATATACTGAAAAATAGTATGGTATCGAGATTAAGACTTACACAGGAAAGATAATTCGAACATAAAATAAAGTCGTAATGGGTAGATTACCTGTAAGACAGTATAAATTTAAATCGCAGTGGTTGTATACAGTATAGTAGTATTGCAGTTTTCAGGTAGTTTAAATATATATTAATAAAAATAATTTAGATCTAGTTTCGTCAACTACCATCTATGGTTATCCACTCATTTCCGAACATTGGTATCAGAAAATTGGTATTAAAATAAAATATAATAAAGGAAAAGTTGGAAAATCAAGTTTCTTGTGTTTTTGCAGCTAAAAGATCAGGATATTATACATATGCATGTTATATGTCATTATTTTGAAAGTATTCTTTTAGGGTTGATTTTGCCAGTGTATTAATCTAGATGCAGGTTTAACATGGGTGTTTGTCTAGTGTTCATTATTCCTAAAGAGAATCTGAAGAACAAATGAAAACTTCCATTATTTTCAAATGTAGCTTATTAATTGATCGGTTAATTAGTTTTATAATTGACTAAACGTCGACTTCAAGCTACGTTACACATATTGTTTAGTATAATTATTTATTAATTATGTTAATAAGCTCTTAATTTTACTGTTCATTATTTCTGATTTGGTTAACTGTAAGGAAAACATGTAGGTTCAAAAAATAATTAAAGAAAAAATAAGGAACCTTACAACTCAAAATTTTTCGAAGGGTAGGCCTGCCCCTTAGGAAGAAACATTGCCAGTTTGAAATGACTAAAACTATTCTTTTTTAAACCTTCTGATACCATTTTAAAATTAGTAAAGATCGTGCTGTTTCTAAACGTTTTGATACCAGTTTAAAATTAATAAGACAGCGCTTTTTAAAATTTTGAAGTGTGTGATATAATCAAATAAATTCCGTTTCACAAAGTTCTTAAATGATGATAAGATTAGAGTGTGGTAACAATCCAATTAAATCACGGATTATTTTTGCACATTCTGCATTTTACAGATTTTTGAAAACAGTGAAATAGTGTGGAGACTCGTTTACGTGGTAGAGGCAAGATCTAATGGTTATTCGACCACCCTAGTTAACCAAGTATATCCTGTAATGTTCTATTTTTACCCAAACGGGGGTGGTTACTCCAGAATGATAAAACCGCTGGTCTAAGAGCTAAATACGTTCATAATTGATCCATTGAATACAATACAGACTTACAACATATGCCATGGTCTGCACATATACCATGATCTCAATCCCATCTAGAATCTATGGGATATTTTAGGATTTAAGCTGCCATGACAAATAATCCATTACCGGCAACTCCATCTGGACTGGAGGTATATTCCACTCCCATAAACAACATTTGGATTGGAACCATAGTCCACTACCTATAGCTTTACCAGAATTGGAGACACACTCCATTAAAAGAGACAGTTCATTACCGTCAACTCTATTTAGATTGAAGACATAATATCTTATTATGAGTTCTAACTAGAATGAAGACGACACTGATTAAACTAGGAAAGTTTATAAGTTAAAACAAATATCTTCAACACTCCAGTGCAGCAGATGCTATGTCATGTCCAGACTATAACTAATGTATATGGTGGACCAATGTGTTTAGGTTTAGTGAGATTGTTTTATACCTCAGACACCATCACACCAGTTTGTGTTTAGTGAAACTGTTCTCTACCCTAAATTTCATCATACCAATTTACATTTCGTATGTTTGTTCGTAATTAAGCACAAAACTACACAATGGGCTATCTGTGCTCTTCTCACCATGGATATCGAAATTCGGATCCTCGCAACGTGAGTCCACAGACATATCACTGTGTCACTGATAGGGGGCGTTATGTTTCGTAAGACTGTTCTCTGCCATAAACATCATCATATACGTTTAAGTTTGATAAACCTGTGTTTTATTTTTAAATGTTATCGTACCAGCTTATATTCGATTGTAAGGATTGCTGCATCTCAAACATTGTCGTCCTCCAGTGATGACGAGAAAACCCACTCGTAGAGAAATATATATGTAAAAACGGCTGGTTTTGGTTAAGAAAATTCTAGAGTTAAATGAAACACTATCTTTATTAAACCAGGAAAATCAAGTGTAGCTATGAAATTCTGTTATCTATTCACCTTTATGGAAAGATACTCACATCACCAACAGAAACACGACAGCATAGGTTGGCTCTATGCACTGGACATTGGACTTGGTGAACACAGTTGTGATCCGAGTGAACCATGAAACATACATAATTTCCGCACTTTAAGCTTGGATGAGATATTAGAGTAACAGTAAATACCCTAACGTAGCTGCCTTTCCTCTGGTAAGTAGCTTGTTTGTTTGTTTTCAAATTTCGCGTAAAGCTACACGATGGCTATCTGCATTAGCCGTCCCTAATTTAGTAGTGTAAGACTAGAGAGAAGGCAGCTAGTCATCACCACCCACCGCCAACTCTTGGGCTATTCTTTTCCCAACGAATAGTGGAATTGACCATCCCATTATAAGACCACCACGGCTGAAAGGGCGAGCATGTTTGGCGTGATAGGATTTCAAGCCCGCGACCCTCGTATTACAAGTCGAGCACCTTAACCACCTGTCCATGCCTGGCCAGGTAAATAGTTCAAAATTAGTGACAACAGTATATACCCAAAGCAATGTTTTCATTTATACAAAAGTAAAAACACACTAAATAATAATAGATTTTAACGGCAATTATAGCTGACGGTCCTGCATTAGATGTCAAATAATAGGTATTTATAACCTTTAACGTTTATTTTATACTGAGTTTCTTTTCCCTTAGTTATTAAGTTATGATGTTTTGTTTTTTGTTAGAAAAAAAGATGTATAATATCACGAGTTTCAAAATTTTCAGCTAAATTCAAAATCAAATTCGACAACATTTATAAACACTTTTTGCTTTGAAAAATATCTAAATGGGTGTTTTAAACCTACGCTGCATGGACTGGTCCGTGAGATTTTAGGAAAACGCACGAATAAACAAACATAAACCGACAAAATATTTACACGTGAGTCGTAATGGTTTTTCGTTGTACTTGCATTTTAGCAGTCCGCGGTAGTCCAGGGAGACAGCCAGCCGGTCCGTGGTATCATAAAGGTTGAGAGGCGTTGATCCGGATGATTTATCATGATATTATACATTATGTACCACATATTATACAGAGAGGAAACTGTCTTGATGATTTTGTGTCTTTATGTTTTTGTTATAGACTGACTGGGGACAATAATGAAGACAACAATACTTGTTTCCAATTCATGTTGGAGATGAAGCTGTTTCTCTTCTGTTTCAGGCTTAAGATGGACAATAATTTATGAATAATTGTCTCTAAACTAACATCCCCAGTGGCACAGCTGTGTGTCTGCAGACTTGCAACGCTCGAATCCAGGTTTTGATACTCGTGATAGGCAGAACACAGATAGCCCACTGTGATACTTTATACTTAACTTCAAACAGACAAATAAACTCTAAACTGACGAATTGAGTTGAAGCTGAGTCGTTTCTATTTCGGACAGAACATGGACAATATTGTACAAATAACGCGCTTTCATCGGTGAGTACGGTACAAAAATGACAGCCAATCACGTTCTTCAGTTCAGAGAGTCGGACGGAGGCAGTGCCTTAAAGGATACTACTGGGTTTCCTATCATTCTCTTGGCCCGGCATGGCCTAACGCGTAAGGCGTGAGACTCGTAATCCGAGGGTCGCGGGTTCGCGCCCGCGTCGCGCTAAACATGCTCGTCCTCCCAGCCGTGGGGGTGTATAATGTGACGGTCAATCCCACTATTCGTTGGTAAAAGAGTAGCCCAAGAGTTGGCGGTGGGTGGTGATGACTAGCTGCCTTCCCTCTAGTCTTACACTGCTAAATTAGGGACGGCTAGCACAGATAGCCCTCGAGTAGCTTTGTGCGAAATTCCCAAACAAACAAACAAACCTATCATTCTCTTTCGGGTCGGTAGTTCAAAACTGGATTGGTTGCACCCGAATTTGATGTGTCTCTGAATGGTCGTTTAGCCCACGTGTGAAATCTTATATAAATTATAATTCGAAATAATATTCGACTGAAACGATTGTTTAAGAGTATTACAGACATGGTTAATATTCAATAAGTGGTAAAATAAGTTCCAACATCTTCTTCTTAAAATTAAACATGGGCATTTCTTGTTATAATTTCTTTGTATTGAAGAACACAATATATTTTAACTAGTTAACAAAAGGCACAATAATAATATACGCATGACATTACAGGATTTTCACGATGAATACGTAGTTCGAAAAACCAATAGGTTACAGAATGTTATTATGCAAACATTTCGACAGAATGATAACCTGACAACATATCTGCTACCTCACAATATAGAGAACTTGCTCTAGAACAACAATGTTTACTAGAGTAATTAACTAATGCAATGGCGCGGAATATTTCTGCTGTTGATTTATTTTTATTTTTTAAGCCATTTTTATACTAATTTCTTGAAAAGTTATTTAGGAAACTGGAAATACGGAGACTTATCTGCTACAGCTATCCAATGTTACACTATTTTATAGGAGAAGTGGTCTAAAACAGCTGGATATCAAGAAACTTGTCTGTTGCGGTTCTCCAATAATACACTACTTTCTAATGAAACTCGTCTAAAACAACCGGATATCAACAGACTTGTCTGTTGCAGCTTTTCAATACTACATTAATTTCTCGTGAAACTGGTCTAAAACAACTGGGTATCAAGAGACTTGTCTGTTGCAGCTCTCCAATACTACATTAATTTCTGATGAAACTGGTCTAAAACAACTGGATATCAAGAGACTTGTCTGTTGCAGCTCTCCAATACTACATTAAGTTCTAATGAAACTGGTCTAAAATAACTGGATATCAAAAAGCTTGATCTTCAAGCTTTTCTAGCATCTTAATTATATATTGTGTACACATGTAAATATAATATTAACATTTCTTTGAATATGTTAGTACTAGCCTTCGTGTTGTCGTTTTAAGGTTTTTATTCGTAAACAGAAAAAATAATGTTTCATTACAGTTTTCTTGTTTTTCTCATGAAGACAGAAACAGATACATAAATTAGAGCCAAAGACAATAGGAATAGAATAGCTCAACCCCTGTCTCTTCACTCTTCCCTCAAACGTCTTTCCACAGATATTGTTCCACGATAACAAATTAGTCAATCAGTAGACTAAATAGAGTGACATCGAAAATGACTGTACTAAATTATAAGTTCAAAGTGAATGGAAACAATGACAAATTATTCTTATCGTAAATGTTATTAGTTCTATTAAAGAGGTTCGCGAAATTTCTCTCTCTCTCGTTTTTTGTTAACTTCTCTGAGCTGAAGTTTCTACTCCGGTTTGCTATGGATCAATAGAGTTTTGTGGTGTTTTTCTTTATAACTGGTTTGTAAGACTTTCTGATGCCAGCTATGTCTACTCATGCACCGAAGAAAAAGTCATTAAAACAGCTCCTTGCCCTCGTCAATATATGGGTATAACGATTTTTAAAGCCTACAGGCAATGCATAAAATACAGAATTCGATAACATGTTTGGAAAAGCACCGACGATAATCTTCAGGAAAAATCGAAAACTGTCCATGTATTGACATTCTGAAATAAGGGATACGGACAACTTGTAGGCGTTAATGCGCTGTTTGCGTTCAGCGGTAGCAAAGATTTGAAGGAGGAGAAAGACTCGAATGTGTCTTATATAAGAAAAACTAGATATCATAAAGACGTAAGAGAAGTGCCGAAAGAGGGCTTAGGAGTTGTATAAACTTATAAACAAGATAGGTATCTTTGATAACTTAAACTCACCCAGCCGAGAGTCAGTATAATAATATCTTTCTTTTCAATCAGGTGATACAGATGTATATCTGATAAAGGTACTTCATGTATTTTATAATATTTTTCATTCAAACGACAGACTCATTAGCAATTTATCCACTTAACAGTAAATATATACTCATGAGCCATCAGTTATGTAAAGAACTTTTTTAGCTTTACAAGAAATTTGTATTCCCCACTAAAGAGATACCTACAAGTATCTTTATTCTAATTCTTTGTCTATAATTTTAAAGAGTAAAAAAATACAAATTCTTTGGTGACAAAGTCTATGTTCTAGGATCTTTGCATGAACAGAAAATGACTCATGTGTACGAAACAGAAAACTGAAGCTGAGCACAGAGTTGAGAAAATGTAGTTCAATTTTTTATGAATTTAGGGTTAAAAAATTTGTTTCTCTGAGTCGAATGCACCGTTACACAAAATGATTAAAACCCTTCACTATAGGTTTAAAATTCTTTCTAATTATGCATATTAAAGATGAGTATAACATATACTGACCGATGTAAACAACTCAAAGGAAGACATGAAGCTTTTTGTTAATTTCTTTTACATTCTTTCTATCATTTTTATTCATCCTGTTCAGTGGGTATTTATATATATCTTAAGTTTTCCACTCATTCGGTCCATGTTTCAAGTGGACAAAACTACAAACAGTTTGTTTGTATGAAATCAAGCACAGAGTTACACAATGGAATATCTGTGCTCTTCCCACAAAGGTTATCGTTATCAGAACCACGTAAGATCACGTCTTTTCATAATTAAAAATAATACGTTGTACGATGAATACTGGCTAAATGATGATGAATTCTTGAAGAAGAAGAAGATTATTGAAAGATGGCAGCGGTTACAACAAACACCTCGTTCTGTTCTCACAAAATGAATCATTCTCATACTGTTTTCATAAAACGTTACGTACTAAGTAAGATCAATAGGTTTTATAAAATAACTACGGTTTTAAGTCTGAGGTACTTAAGGAGTGTTAGTTTTATTTGTGAATATTCGCGCCAAGCTACTCAAGATCTTTGTGCGCTACCCACAGCTTAATTTTTAACTTGATAGAATATAAGAAAGACAGTTCTCAATACGACCCATTGTCAACTCTTGTTTGATCGAATAATGGGTTTTTGACCTTTACCCTTATAACGCATTTACAGTCCTTAAAATGTGGAGCGCGTTTTTTTTATGGTAACGGGACAAAAACAATAGACAAGCAGATCTACAGTCAGGCATGCTAACGACTAGGCCACGCTCGGCCCAGTGTTAAAAAATCTCTCCTGCTCATGTCGATCTCAATGTATATTATCAGGTCATCCCATAAATAATGTTCGAAAATCTAATACAGAAAATGCATCATCATTTTTGTCTTTTTAGAAGGCTTTAATGATTAAAATATGTTGTAGGATGTGTATAAAAATGTTTGGACAAATAAAAGAAACTAAACCAACTTCACTATTTTTAGATCATTAATCAAATAACGAAGATGGATGTGTCTGAGGAGCACGTTAGGCATATAATGCTTTATGAGTTTAAAAAAGGCAATAGTGTAGCAGAAACCACATGAAACATTCAAGATGTTTATGATGCAGAGTTTCTCAATGAAAGAAAATGTCAAAGATGGGTTCACATCAGGTGACTACAGCTTAAGTGATGTGCTACGTTCATGTCGTCCTGTTAAGTTTAATGATGACTTGCTGGTGACTACACTTGATGAAGACTGTGGTGTAACAATTTAAGAACTAACACAGAAGCTTAATTCAACCCATTCAACAATTCACAGTCATCTGCAACATCTTGGAAAGGTGTCAAAACTTGGATAATGGGTCCCCCATGATTTGAAAGAAGCCAACCTTAAAGCAAAAGTGGACATTTGCACTTCTCTGCACTCTCGTGAACGTAACTCACCTTTTTTGATCAGGTTAGTGAGTGGAGATGAAAAATTGATATATTATAAAAATTTTAAAAGCCGCAGACAATGGCTCAGTGCAGGTAAACTGATTACAGAACGACCCAAGATGGACCTCCACCCTAGGAAAGTCTTGTTAAGCGTTTGATTCACTTCATGTTGCTGCCACTCAATGTAACAATTACATCAGACTTCTATTGTCACCAGTTAGACCACTTGAATGTTGCACTGAAAGAAAAAAAGACCTGCTTTGATCAATCGTAAAGGTGTTGTGTTACACCAGGATAATGCACGGCCTCATACAGCAAGGATCACATCTGTAAAGATTGAAGAGCTAGACTGGGAAAAACTTTCACATCCTCCTTATTCTCCAGTCACTTAGGATAAATTAATAGATATAGATCATTAGCAATGTATGAGTTACGTATTAAAACTTTTAATAACTCTATAATTATGATCTAGTGGTTATCATAGTGGCTTATGGTCCAAGGTTTGAGCCCATGATATGCTGATGAACGCGTTTTGGACTTACACCTTCGATGAGTTATAAATGTGATTCGCGCGATAATAGTGGCGAAATATTCCATAACCAGTTTTGAACGCAATACATGAACTAAACACTTATATACAAATTTTGAAAGTTTCTTTGAACAGGAAATGTTCACCTTTCCAACAAAACCAACCTTCGATATTTATCAGTTACGGAAACTTCCGTTACGTTGGTGTTTCGATCAACTCGAGATATTCTATTGCTGTATGGAAAACTGTAAAACAAGAAGTTAAATAATGCTTATATTCCCGCGTTCTATATTTATTACATCTCATATCGCTCCGGAAAAAGATAACGTTGATAACGACTTCAAAATTGTAAACATTTTTATCATTTATAACAGAAAATGGAAACAAAACGATTCGTTTCCAGTTCTTCGTCTGGAGAAATGACACCACCTACCTTTAAAATTCAATCAGGATAAAAAGTGCACATTAACTTAAATTAAAAATGGGCACAACGTTTAAAATAACAATAAGCATTTTATTTGTTCGATAGCCAAAATTAAAAGACTATATATTTCACCAATTGTACAGTATCGTTATCACAAATTAAAATATAAATTACATAGAGAAGTTCAACTCATTGTAATCTTTAAGCGTGGTATGACTTTTATACATAAAAATAAAAGAATTGCAGTAGGCGAGTAAATTACAAAATGGAAAAACTGTACATTGTTACATTTACTCTTTATCTCTGTTTAGTAAAAAATTTACTAAATTTAATTTACACCACAAAGTTTGCATTCATTATTTAAAATGGGCCTGACACTCAAAGTGAATTGCATATTAAATAATAATTGTCTGGACCTTGAATCGCAATCTGAGGGGTGTTATGGATTTATTGATATAAATTTATTTTAATACTTACATTGGTTTCAGTTTGGCGCATGTGTCATATATTGTTGCACGTGTGCTGCACAAGTCTCGTTTGTTCTCTAAATTTGTAAAAAATTCTCGAGAGCAAGAATCAACAATATGTGGTTTAGAAAAACACTAGGGTGTCTTCGAATGTTGTTAAACATTCGAATATCTCGCCTACTTGGTATAAAAGCTAGACAACAGGCAGTAAAAGTCGTTACAGTCAGTATACTATGAGCCTTAAAAGCTGTAATTATGGTTAACGCTTATTAATAAAAAAATTATACAATTTGACCAGGAACGTTTATAGAGTTCGAACATTACAAACCGTTAAATTTCAGTGAATTAACTTCGGACGTTAGTATTTCTTCGAGGACATTAAATACCTTCGACGGCAAAAAGTCAGCTTGTACGCGGCGTGAGGCCAGTCAAGGTGTAATAATATCAACTCGGAACAAATTTGCTCGTCGTGGACGTGGACTGTCGCTAAAATATTCAGTTCCAGACCAAATAAAAAAAACTAAATTCGAGCGTTGTAAGTCCGCAGACACACACCTGTGCCACTGGGAGGTGTTAGTTTATAGAGACAGTTATTCATAAATTATTGACTATCTTAAGCCTGAAACAGAAGCGAAACAGCTTCATTCAGTAAATTAGAGACGAGTATTGTTTTCCTCATTATTGTCCTTAGTCAGTCTATTACAAAAACATAAAGACACAATATCATCAAGGCGGTTTCTTCTCTGTAAAATATTTGGTACATGATGTATAATATCATGATAAATCATCCGGATCAACGTCTTTCAACCTTTCTGATATCAGGACTGCTAAAATGCAAGTACAACAAAAAAACATTACAACTTACGTGTGAATATTCTGTCGGTTTATGTTTGTTTATTTTATTTATTAAAATCAGTATTTTATAATAAAGTCACATTGGGCTATCTGCTGTGTTGACCGCGAAGAATCGAACTTCGGATCTTAGTTTTCTAAGTTTGTAAACTTACCGCTGTCTCATCGTGGACGTAGTAACAGGATCTAAGTGAAACATGATTGTAAAATAAAACAAACAACAAGTTTTACGTTGACTTGTTTACTCGTTTGTTTCAAAAGCTGCACAATAGATGTTATATGCGCACAGCCGTTCTTAATATTGGATTAATGGGCTGGAGAAGTGAAAGCTAGTCAACATCACACACGGTTAGTTCTTGTCCGGGCGAACAATTGGATGAGGTCTCTAGTATAGAGAGCTCACTGTTCCAAAATACGGAGCGCGTTCTAACGGCAAATGTCACGATCCGTGAACCATCAGGTTTGCAGTACGAACATACTCGCTATTGGGCAACGCCTGATCAGTTTTAATTCCCATGCAGTAGTAATAGTAGTCATAGTCATTACCGTTGTAAAAGTTCGGACGGTGTTAACCTGCTACAAGAGGTTATGGACTAAAAGTCGGAACTGCAGTGGGAACCAATGCAGCAACGTGCTAATAAAACACGGTGCACCGACCAAACCCATACCAATAATCTGCTATTTTATAGCCATAGAAATTCTAATTAAAACAAAATCCCTCACGGTACAAAAACGTAATCTGACAAGAGTGGGAGTTGGAGCCATATGATAATGAATAGTGTTCAGAGGAATAAGTTCTCCATAACTTAAACTCCATGCATTTTACAGGCAGTATACGTATAAAGATGTGGTTGGAGTGTTAGTGGCACTTTACAACAATGTCAAGTTATTTCCAATTCAGTTTGCAATATTGTTACTAAATAGAAGGTCGCTTACTGGTCATTCTAATAACTAGATTGGTGTCAAAGGTAATGTCGGTAATATGCGGTGAGCGCCGCTGATTTGTTTTATTTTATGCATATCTATACCTGAACCGTAGTGATGTTTACATTGAAAATAAAAATACTAATACTTATAAATTATTGACTTATTGTAAAAAAAAATACGTTTATTTGTTAGGGTAAATAGTCATTCTACCTCAAAGTTTTTTAGTTGAATTTCTAAAATTCGATGCTAGCTCAACTTTAAACATGGATATTCGAAAAGGAGTAGCATTTTAACAACTACCTCTCTCATAAGTGATAGTACTAAAGAAACCTGTCGCCATCTGTGAATATTCATAATTGATGAGAAGAACAACTAAAAGTAAGTTTTTGATCAGATTCAGACAACAATTTAATGCACAAAAGCCATCTATCAATAACAACGATATGAGACAATTGTCTTTCTGCACGTCCTCTCTCTCCCCACATACTTTAAAAAATGACTCTTTCGACCATGATAAATATCTCTATATTTACTGCGTATGAATAAGAGACGAAGTGATTAGTTTTAGGTTAAAGTTCTGCTACAAAAGAACAGTAATGCAAAGAAACCTAAAACACGTGATTAATGTTTACGTGTGCATAACGACATATTTTAAAATTATAAATACAGTTACCAAAATAACTGAATCAAATAATTTATGTTTCTTATTGTTGAGCAAATACATTACTGAATATGCGCAGTTTGTTAAGCCTACCTCTTTCATACTCCTATTTTTCAGTTATATACATATATACATTCTTGCTGTAACTGAGAATTCCAGCGTTATAAATCTGTAAAACACTCCACTTGCTTACAATTTCACACAATATAAATATTTTTAAAACTAATTTATATGTATATATGTATAAAATTGCTATACAAATATAAAGAACGTGCATAGCGTATGTTATGCTTGTTTTTGTAAATATTAGTTTCAGAAAAATAAACAATTCTTTTTTTTTCAAAATAACTGTTAACATAACTATACAGAGGCAAAAACTGGATTTTCTGTTTCACTAAACAAGGCTAAAATCAGTTGCACAAACGAATGGATTCTTTCATATTCAACATATACAAAATCTTGCAATTCTCTTCATGTAATAAAGAAAACAAGGCCCGGCTTGACCAGGTGGTTAAGGCACTCGACTCGTAATCTGAGGGTCGCGAGTTCGAATCCCCTTCGCACTAAACATGCTCGCCCTTTCACCCGTGGGGGCGTATAATGTGACGGTTAATCCCACTATTACCACTATTCGTTGGTAAAGAAGTATCCCAAAAGTTGATGGTGGGTGGTGATGACTAGTTGCGTTCCCTCTAGTCTTACAAGGCCTGGCATGGCCAAGCGTCTTAAGGCGTGCGAATCGTAATCTGAGGGTCGCGAGTTCGCATCCCCGTCGCGCTAAACATGCTCGCCCTCCCAGCCGTGGGAGCGTTATAATGTGACGGTCAATTCCACTATTCGTTGGTAAAAGAGTAGCCCGAGAGTTGGCGGTGGGTGGTGATGACTAGCTGCCTTCCCTCTAATCTTACACTGCTAAATTAGGGACGGCTAGCACAGATAGCCCTCGAGTAGCTTTGTGCAAAATTCCAAAACAAACTAGTCTTACACTGCAAAATTAGGGACGGCTAGCGCAGATAGTCCTCGTGTAGCTTTGCACGAAATTCCAAACAAACAATAATTAAAACAATTACAGGTTTTTCTTTCATGTAACAAATAAAACAGTTATGAATGCTTATTTCATTAAATAAAATACAAGAATTATGTTTTTTGTTTTTTTCATTAATCAAATGCAGGAATCATAGTTTTTATATCATTAAACAAATACATTAGCAATAGGTTTCGCTTTCATTTCATAAACAAGTTAATAGGTAACGTATCTAAAATATAAAAGGTTTTCTTTTCACATAAAAAAAGAAATTCGACAATTATAACAACTCTAGTATTAAATTATTTCCTTTTCATGTAACAGTTACGACAGTCTATGCAAATTATGATCAGAAGGGAAAAGAAAGCTTAATTTAGAAAAGCAATAACTGAATTTTTTAATATATCATTTATATTACCCTTGCTATTTAATAATGGATATCTAATCGTGATTGGTTTTTCTCTCTCTATGATGCTATAGAAATGTTCATCTACTAAATATCATTCTCCACTACAGAGATGTATAACTCTTCTATTCAGCATATATTGCTTGGAAAGCTGAAACGGTGTGGATAATTCATTACACGCCAAGTTGAAACAAGATATATACCTTATTAAATCTACTGTCTAATGCTAGGGTTTTCGTTACGTTTATTTTATATCATTTTTGAACTAATTTAAAATGTCTTTTATTGTTTAAGTCTTCTAGCTAATCGGTTTTGCTAATCCTATCTAAAGTCCTTCCACACTCAATCTTTGATACCAAAGAGGCCTTTAGCAAAATGAGCGTATTTTACTGGCGTGCGTTACTTTGCTTAGATAATATTATGTACAGCTGAACGTTATTTATCAAAAAGACACAGTCGCCTTAGCATTCTAAGATCTATATCAAGTAAAATAATCATACCTTATGTTATAGCGTACCACTTTTAGCTATGTGGAGTTCCTTCCATAGTGAATAATCGTTGCAATTTTCTTTACGTTGTTGTTATCCAATTACGAAATGAGGTTGAAATAACGTTAAGAACATCATGTATATTTACACAAATAAATGTCATGACATAGACTGCAATGTCAAGATGAAATATGTGTAACAACGTAGTTATTTGGAAATCCAAAGAGTTAGATAAAGTACAATTTAAGGTAATGGCAAAAATATACTAACTGTACAGCACACGAAATATATACAGAGTATACAAGGTTGGAACAAAATAAATTTTAGTATAAACATATAGAGTGTAGGACCACCCACCGCCAACTGTTGGGCTACTCTTTTACCAACGAATAGCGGGATAGAATTGACCGTCACTTCATGACGCTCCCACGGCTGAAAGGGAGAGCATGTTTGGTATGACGAGGAATCGAACCCGCGACCCTCAGAGATTACGAGTCAAGTGCCTTAACCATCTGGCCATACCGGATCCTGAAGTTTTGACAACCACCATTCCTGCTATGCTCTCTAGTAGTTCAGAGGTACATTTGATGGTTCACACGCTAAACATCGAGTTTCGATGCTGTTAAGTGGCAATGAATAATTTAGATCAGATGTTTTTATATTAGATAAAAAAATCTAGAGATCTATTCTGTCTAGACCGTATTTGCCTGCTTAATAAGTAGTTGTCAATAATGTAATCTTAGACTATTATTGTTAGTGTATGCGTTTATAATTCAAACTACAAATTCTTATGTAAGAATGTTCTCCACCTATTAAATTTGACAGACAAATATCTTTACAATAATTATACACTGGTGCCGAGCTGGTGCTGTTTGTTTTTTCAAGTATACTTGTTAAAACATCTTTTTATCAGATTTAACAGAGCTAGATATTCAGACAAAAAAAAAAAGATAAATTCTGTATCTAAAATGTCGGTCCTAAAAGTACCATGTTAATTTTTTTCCCCAGTTTTACAGTTAATCACTGCTGTAATTTTTTCTAACATTCGTTGGTGGAAACTTGAGGTCCAAGCCACATTATTGTTACATTATTTCAACTCAGAACAGGCTATAAATATATGAATTACACTACCAAACTATGTCACAGCGATAATTTCAACCATTATAATATACTTCCATGCGAATAAGCGATTTATGGACTTACAATGCAAAAATCCGGGATTAGATTTTCCGTGGTGGAAGTCCAAATAAACCCTTGTGCACTAAAAACCAAAAACAACATTACAATGAAGGTAAAGCATAGAAAGCTTTTGCCTGCTGCTCAGATTTTATTATTAAAAACAAACAAGATTTTAACCCTATTAAAGAGAGAAGCAACGTTAACTTTGAACAATCAAATGTACCAAAATGAAGAAAACAGAACACAGAATAAACAAAATGTCCCACAAAATATATAATATCTAAATAAATATCTGATGTACTTCTTCCGTAAGTTATTTATAAACACTAAATAAAGCTAAAATGTAAGAACGCTACTTAAGTAAAATAGCGGATAATAACAAAAAATATGACAATACTAGGAAAAACTGGATTCTGCGTGCTAGTAGGCGACTGTAAAGTTTAGCTTATAATCTTCATAAAATTATCAACAACTACAGTGGTTCGAGTACGTTATATTAAAATAATTTGAATGTGCTAATTAATAAGTCACACAACAATAACACCTGATATAACATCACGGTATAATGGAATGTATCAGAAATACCTTTTGACTGACATTTTTGTCGGTAGTGTGATGCCACTAAAGACTGATCGCTTTTGAGAAGGGTATAAAACAGCTCTACCTGATGCGAAATATAGATACACTCATATCATAAGAATGTGTTAAAATTAGGAACTTGGCATTTCCAAGACGATGATATCAGTTTAACTTAATAGAATTGGAAATCAAAGGAACAAATTAACTTGGGTCTCCACAGAAAGAGACCTGCAACAAACATTCTAGTCACAGTAAAATAAGTGTGTGGTCTTGTAACAAATGAGAATTCCCGAACACATAAACCAGATGAAGATTCCTATAGACATTGCTGCATACTGTAGTCTGTGGCAAACGGACAGCTTTCTTTTCTCACTGATCCTTGGATCCTAAGCCGTTGTGTAGCTATGGCAACTTGAAAATGAAATGAATATTTATGCTATTCCTTACAGGATTAACGACTAAGTCTCCGAACTCAGAGCCTTTGATTTTATGTGTAATCAGACTGTTGAAATGAAAATTAGGAAACCGTCTTACTAATACATTAGATGGATTACTGAAAACAACAATAAGGCGTTGTTTAATTTCAATATAATAGCCTTAAAATGGAACCTCTTACAAATACATTACGTTGTAAGGTTATTATCAAGAACATGACCAAAATCGTTTTAACGTAACAACTTCAACCTCTATTCTCTTTTCGTACAACTAATAGAGCTGAGATCTCTCAGTTTAAGACAGAGCTTCCTTCAAAACTTTTGATTTTTAAAACTATCTTTTTTTGTAGAAAAGTGTTGTCTTGTGCACTTGTCTTCTATACGGCTTTCAATGAAGATTTCATTGAATTTTCTGTGTTCTCTTCCTTAATCCCAGTTTGAGTCAGAAACGTCTTTTTAATCCCGCATAATATTTTATAACATTCCATCTGTAAAAGTTGATGTAACACAATCAGGGTTTCAATCGATCAGTTGCCACACCCACATTTCATCATTACCTTCAAATTAAGAGAAGTGACTTTTATCATATCAAATTCACGACTAACATCAATTCTTCAGGGCTGATGAATTTTTCCACCTAAAATAACTTTGGTATACGATTTTTCATACCAGAACATTTATCAAACTACTTACACACACACGCTACTTACGTTGTGATGCTTCCAAAAGCTAAAAAAATACTTCAACCGGGGGTAATTTTTTTATTTAATTACATTTAATTTTATTATATTATGGTAAAAAAAAACATACAAAATATTTTCACAGTGTTTGTGGGTTTCCGCTGTGAAAGATTTACTTCTCAATCTGATTATTAAATTAATTTGTTTGTTTGTTTTTTAATTTCGCGCAAAACTACACGAGGGCTATCTGCGCTAGCCGTCACTAATTTAGCAGTGTGAGACCAGAGGGAAGGCAACTAGTCATCCCCACCCACTGCCAACTCTTGAGCTACTCTTTTACCAACGAATAGTGATATTGACCGTCACATTATAACGCTCCATGGATAAAAGAGCGAGTATATTTGGTGTGGCAGGGATTCAAACCCAACCCTCAGATTACGAGTCGAGTGTCTTTCTTAACTAACTGGCATTAACTTATTAATAATTATATATGGAGACATTTTGATATTTACAGGCTGTACGCCACATGCTTTGTTCGTTTTAATGAAGAAGACAAAGTGTCCATCGGGTACAGAGCCCAAGACTTCAATATGGCATTAGTTAGATTAAGATGCTTAAGTCAAGAATTGTATTACCAGTTTCGTTGTTTGTTTACAAAGTCATTAGAAAAGAAACATAATATAAAGTTCAATAAAAAAGAGCTATTAAAGTTAACAAAAGAGACAACTTAATTAAATATGTTTTTAGTTATTTATTGTTTCCATAACTTGTTAAAGTTGTTCGAAACTACAAATATCCGACATATTCATGTAAAATTGTACCTTTAAAATACTGTATTGCAAAGTATTTCTCCAAAATGTGTACCACGTATTGTGATATCCATATTTACTGCTTTCTAAGTAATAAAATGAGCATGTACAGTCAAGTGGAAATTTAAATACTTGAGTAAATATATTTTGTTCCTTACACTAAAACCATCCAAACCAAAGCTATGCTATGGTCTCTACCATCATACTGAGTCATCTTCCATGTTGTAGTTATTAAACTCTGGACATTCATGATGACGAGAAACCCATATAAGCACTTTAATTAAAATAAAGTGCAAAATAATGTTTCGACCTTCTTAGGTCATCTTCAGGTTAACAAAGAGAAAGTTTGCAGCTATGCCCAGCAACAGTCAGTCACAAACTCTCTCTTTGTTAACCTGAAGATGACCTAAGAAGTCGAAACGTTGTTCTGTACAACTTTGTTATGCTAATATCCATACCAGCCGTCTTGAGAATACAGAACTCTGGACAAGGGATTTCAAGATTGTGAGTCTACCATGCTGTTATGTCAGACCTACAGTTATAACTTGATTACATCATTTGCATACTCACGAATAGATTAAATTTAACTTCCAGCTCATATTAACCTTTACACATCACGTCCAGTTAAGCGTGGCAAACAGTCAAGTGGAGTGTGAACACAGAAACTTGGACAATCACGTATAAGCTCAATGGAATGGCCACTGTGGTATCTAAGCTCGTTTTCGAACGACTATTACTGAAAGTTTAGGCCTATTCCTATCCTGATCAAAACAAACTGCAGAGTGCGTAAAAAAAAAGAAACATTTACATAGAAATACTTGAATAAAGAGATATAAATTTATAGTTTTAAAAAGATAAATCCTACTAGTAGTTTACAATTGCTGATACAGCTAAAAATTGTCTGGACAATCGAATAACTCTTAAAGTATTACACTGCTTGCAGATAACGAATGAAATTATAAAAGGTTACAGAGTGTATTATCTATATTTCCATAAAAAAAATACATTTTTATCATAATTAGTTCTCGATATTCACAATTTAGGTTGAAAGTTTCAATTATTCAGAAAGATGAACAAATAAAAAAATATTATTTTTAGAACATCATTCAATGAGGAAAATATGTATAAATATATATATAAATCTGATCGTTTTATGAATATGTACGCATTTAATTCATTTTGTTGAATTCAAACTCCCAGAACAGTTTCCATAAATACTGGACTAATTCTCTATTTGAATATTTATAAAGTCGAAAGGGAAGCATTTGACATTCTCGTGCAACATAAAGTTCATAAAGTATTTATCTATTAATAATATATGTGTATATTTATATTTGTTTTTTATATTAACACTTGGGTTAAGTATATATTCACTTATGTACTTTATATATGGTGTGGTGATTGGATGTTAAATGTTTTCAAAAAGTGAAGGATGAACACACTTAGGCGTGTTCCGACGCTGAAAGCAGCTATACAATTCCATGAAATGTTATGATATAAAAGCCAGCTGTAAAAATATTTAAAGCTTTAAAGTGAAATCATAAAGTGTGAGCTCATCGTATTAACAACAAATTATTGACGAGTTAATAGTCCGTTTGTGTTCTTTCATCAGGATAACTAACCAGTCTAAAAATAGCTATAAAATGAGCCGTTCACACAGTATTATAGACTGTTTTAACTTCTTGAAAATCCAATTTGACATTCATATTTGTCTTCTCAGGTACGTTCCAAAAGGAGTCAGCGAAGTAATTTGTTCTACGGTTAGAATGTTGCGTGAGTATGCATCTAAACAGGAAGTTCACAATATTGTGCCTTATTATTGGTTAACACTTACATATAACAAAGCAAAACTTGCAGTACATAATATTCTAAATCAATAGAAAAATAAGTCATGTGGATTTTCATTGCGTATTATACACAGCAAACTAACTATGCATTCAAAGATTAAATACAGACTATATATAGTAAGTTACTACCTCTACTACTCGTAGAAAGCTGCGCCCATCGCTATGATATACAACAACTATATACACTACTCAAACTCAACCTGCTGTGGTTATTCGTGTGTTTAACAACTATAAACACTACTCAAACTCAACATGTTGTGGTTAGTCGTGTGTTTAACAACTATATACACTACTCAAACTCAACCTGCTATGGTTAATCGTTTGTTAAACAAATACATACACTACTTAAACTCTGTCTGCTGTGGTTATTCTTTTGTTAAACAACTACGTACATAACAGATTTAAGTTAGAAAATACGATCATCTAGGAATATTTTCTACTTTGAAAAAGGTTTGTACCTCAAGTGTAGTGTTTAGACATAACATATAGTTAAACTGGACTTTTTAGTTTACTGCGTGTGTGTTTTATAGCAAAGCCACATCAAACTAGCCACTGTGTTTACCCAGGGGAATCGATCCCTGATTATAGCGTTGTAAACTTGCCGATTTACAATTATCCTATCGGGAGTCTCATTTTACCGTGCACATGTGATCATTTCAGTAGCTCAGTTAGAGATGATTTCAGTTTGTTTTTAATTTTCACGCAAACAACACAAGATATCTTTACACATAGCAGTCAGTATCTTAGATAGTAGACAGCAGATTAAAGGCACGCAACACCCCTAGCCTACTTTCGGGCTACTCTTTTCTGATCAAATAGCAGGAGTTGACCAGCACTCTTATAGCGCATTTAATATCCCTAAATGCGGCGCGTATTTTTTGAGACAACGGGACACGAATCATTAATCCTCGAGCTTACAGATCGAATACAGTACCTACTAAAGAACGTCTGCCTCGATTACAAACGACAGATACTGACGCAAGTATGTATGTGTTGTTGTTTTTTCATATTGATTGTAGTACGAAGTAACTGGAGCTCAAAGAAGAGGGTTTAATAATTTATGTAATCCACTAGTACTACAAACACTGATCAAACTAAACCAGAAGATGGCGCATGATTAAATTAAAATAGTTATACTGTTTCTATTTATATGTAAGGCTGTAAGACATGTCAGTGCTAAAATCAATGGTTAAAAATACATTTTCTTTTATTGGTGGTTGGGAATAGCTCATAACTCTTCAGAGCGAAAAAGGGTATATAAATTAAATCTGAAAATAAGCCCTAACTTGAACATTTAATATAGTTTTATGTTTTACAATACAAACGATAAATTTTGTATCACAAAACTTACGAATTATCCCTGGATTGAACCCTCATGAATTTATGAACTATACTTTTTTTTTAAGCGAGTATTTGTGCAAACAAACTGGTACGTTTCATTATTACATTAACACTACATATAAATATATATATATATTATTTCAGTGAGTAAAATCCATGAGCTTCTTTCTTGGAATTGGTATTTGATTACTAGAACTATTAGTGCGTTAGAAAATTTGACATATGAGATACTGTTGTAGAAGACCTGGTTAACTTGACCTAAACTTATAATGTAATACTGGTACTTTAGTAACTTCAATCTAGTGCCTCTCGTATTGCGTATGAAAGTAATTAGAATTTTGCTATTCATCTTGTCTTCTATGCATTATCAATTTAATAACAAAAAGCTACAATTAACTTCTGAATAAATCATACTTCTATATTTTTTCTACGAATGGAGTATCAGGTTTTTGCAAGTTAACAGTATATCTTCATTCACTATTGAAACCGAACTAGCAAGATATTAAAAATAAAAGAAACTCGGTATCGATTTGCAAATAAAAAATCGCTATTCCATTTCAAATTTCAGACACACCCAACACTGAGTTTGCGATGAATCGTTCAGAATTTCATGCCTGCTTAAAACTAATATAATATAAATTCTGTAAGTATGTCGAGCGGTTGATCCAACTTCATAGTTGGTCTAAACAGTGAGGATTGAATTATTGGTTAAAAAGATATTAGGTTGACTGGAAGTGATTGCAGATCCAATTCCTAGAAAGGCAAGGAATCGGTATTTTAGGAACAATATTTCACCTAATTCGTTATAACGTTTCTTTACAACCTTTATTTTATCTATCGCCAAGTCTATTGTCCATGTAATACAAGTTACTTCAGTCTTATGTTCATTACAAGCTTAGAAACCCTGTTTAAAATCTAGTCCGCTATTACTCCATTAATACTTTGTTGCTAACTTCATTCTTGACATAGTGATGACAAATGCTTACAAATAAAATTTATTTTTGCACTTATTACCTATTTATAATACTCAAATTTACCAAACGCCGCCACATTAACCTATATTTCTATGTGTGTATATTTGAATATTCACATACCTTTTATGCGTGCTCATCAAACTTTTATTTGTTTACATTATGTTTTATATAATACAAAGTTTGGTTTGTTTACTTTATGTTTTATATAATACAAAGTTTGGTTTGTTTACTTTATGTTTTATATAATACAAAGTGCTTCATATGTGATAGCATACAGTTTTTCAAGCTCAGATGAATTCAAACTTACTTTTATCATACGTGGCTAACATCTAATCCTATTATATTGCAATAATATTTTGTTTACTTTACCCGTTATAACTGAACACACTTTTCATTTTCAGTCTCTGTAAAATATCGCTGTGCGTTCTATAAACATTGTTAACGGTTTAGTGGGTATCATAACCTATTAACTTGTTAAACAACATAAAATTTATACATCATTTGTAACACATCGAGTTGTTAAAATCTTAGAAACCAACGAATCTACGTTCACAAGTATCTAAGTTCAATAATTTGTTTTATTATTAACAATGGAAACTTAACGTTTCTGCAAAAGTGTAAAGACGATGTGTTTTAAAATACATTTCCGTTAATGTTTTTATTATCAAGCTCTTCCTTGGAGTATTAGATCCTTTATTTCAATTTGAATTTCGCACAAAACTTCACCAGAGATGCCTGTGCTAGCCGTCCCTTATTTAGCAAGGAACTAGACTACTCTTTTATCAACGTGAACATGTTTGGGGAGACGGTGATTCGAACCCGCGACCCTAAGATTATTAGTCAAGCGCCCTAAAAACATGGCCATGCCAGGTCTTCTTTTAGTTTAGAAGATCGTGTTTATAACAATCGGTTTTTTGATAAGAACTATAATTTTTGTTTAATTCGCATATGTCTGGTTTACTTGGTTTGTTTTGAATTTCGCGCAAAGCTACAAGAGGGCTGTCTGCGCTATCCATCACTAATTTAGCAGCGATAAACTGGAGGAAAGGCATCTAGTCATCACCACCTACCTCTAACTCTTGGTTTACTTGGTTTGTTTTGAATTTCGCGCAAAGCTACAAGAGGGCTATCTGCGCTATCCATCACTAATTTAGCAGCAATAAACTGGAGGAAAGGCATCTAGTCATCACCACCTACCTCTAACTCTTGGGTTACTCTTTTACCAACAAATAGTGGATTGACCTTCCCTTTATAACGCCCCCACGGCTGAAAGAACCAGCATGTTCGGTTGATGGAGATTCAAACCCATGACCCTCAGATTACGAGTCGAGTGCCCTAACCGCCTGGCCATGCCGGGCGAGGTGCTGTTAATTTGTCGTAGTGTACAAGTCTATCAGTGCAAAATTAGAGACGGTTATGTACGGTACGTATTTATAACTTTGCGTGAAATTTTCAAACAAGAACCAATGTGACTGGCTACAAAATTTAAAATATTTTATTTTCATAAAAGTACTACAGTGATTTTTCGACAAAGCTTTTGCACAGTCTGATAGGAACGACATCGTGCACGGCTTGAGCACTATCGGCGTGATCAGTCTTGGTTCTCAAGTCACTTCGAAAATGCAATACGGAACTATAACATATTGCGTGTCTTGTAATTTAATTACATATAAGCTTAGCAATAATTTTCTTTGATATTTGTAATTACAAGCATAGACTGAAAAGTAAGAAGTATTCAAGTCAGGCATTTTACTAAAGATGTTTGTCTAATTGAGTTGCGTTGATTTATGGATGTCTGACGATAGAAAATTAACTATGTGTCAATGAATACAGAGAGTTTTAATGGTATAAGTAGTGTTATCTCATAGACAACAGAGTAAACAGAACCGTTTTTATTAATTGCTCTCTTATAAATAAGTTACAGTTTGTTACAATGAATTGGATTTCTATAATTGTTAAAAGAGGAAATTAGATCAGTTAATAAAACTGTGTGAATGGATTAACTCTGATGTTTTCAAAATAATGTTTGATTTACTTATCAATAGCAGTCTCAATGTTTTCTCTTCTGTAAATCTTGTTTAAGTTACGAAATATATGAAAAATACACAGAATACACGAGGGGCTCTCCACCACCAATACTGATAAGCTATTTCATCGTATGTTCAGACAAATGTGTCCCGGTATGGTAAGGCGGTTAGGGCACTCGACTCGTAATCTGAGGGTCATGGGTTTCAATCTCCATCACACATGCTGGTCCTTTTAGCCGTGGGGGCGTTATAAAGGGAAGGTAAATCCACTATTTGGTGGTAAAAGAGTAGCTCAAGAGTTAGAGGTGGTTGGTGACGATTTGCTGCCTTCCCTCTTAGTCTTACACTTCTAAATTAGAGACGGCTAGCGCAGATACCCCTCGAGTAGCTTTGCGCGAAATTGAAAACAAACCAAATAAACAATTAACAGCACCCACCGACACCTTTTGAGCCACTCTTGCTTGACCGAATAGTATAATTTGATCATCATTCTTATAGCGCACCCTTGGTTCCAAAAAATTAGGAAAAAAGTTTTGGAAGTGACGATTCACGAATTAAAAATCATCAGATTCACAATCCGGTCACATGCTGACCACGTTTCTACGCTCACAACTACTATAGAATAGTATGATATTAATACTGATTACAATTAACAAGTTTTTTGTTTTATTTTATAGAGACTAGTAGAGATCGATATATAAGCAATCTAGTTACCTATGATAATACAGAATATTGTTAATGCTACACAAAGCATTGAACGAAGAAAGACAAAACTTGTCTTTTAAACATTTTTCATTCCTAATTTGTCCCAAACTAACATGATTACAGTGATGTGCCAAAGCAGAAATAATTTGTTTTTCAATTTTACGTAATTCAGCTTTTGTATCAATAGTTTTTACTTTCTTGTTTCAATAATTTTTATTGCATTAAAGTATCCCGACTTACAATAGCTAGTTGGGTTATATATATATCAATGCCTACTTGTCTCTGTAAAATGTTAATTTTTTTATTATACTTGTTTCTTTCGTTTTTATTACCTATATTCTTGTGCGCTAGCAATACCAAGAGTGGGGCGTGCGCATACCCGATTCGATTTTATTTCAAGATCTTTGCCAAACTACTCTCAAATCTAATTATGTGTCCAAAATAGTGCATCGTCCATTTTATATATATATACATACTAGTATCCTATTTGATACAGAAAGAGAATTATTAGGATCCCAGACCGAAGAGTTCTGTGAAAGAATGAGAAAGATAAGGTTCGTCTTTTTTTCTGTACACTTGTTTCTAAAAGTCACTTACTTATTTAGATGAAAATTCGTTGAAAAAGTGAAATTTTGATTCACTCTGTAAACACAAATATAGTGATTTAGGCGGCTTCACAAGTTTGTTTGTTTGTTTTTTTAAATTTCGTGCAAAGCTACTCGAGGACTATCTGCGCTAGCTGTCCCTAATTTAACAGTGTGAGACTAGAGGGAAGGCAGGTAGTCATTACCACCCACCGCCAACGCTTGGGCTACCCTTTCACCAACGAATAATGGGATTAACCGTCACATTATAACGCTCTTACGGCTGAAAGGGCGAGCATGTTTGGTGCGACGGGGATTCGAACCTGCAACCCTCAGATTACGAGTCGAACGTCTTAACCCAGCAGGCCATGCCGGGCCCAGGCTTCATAAGTACAGTAAAATTTAGTTTCACTCAGCCAGTATTGTGAAACATTGTTAATATTCAGATTTTTCAAAGGTGATTTTAAATGGACAATTTTTATGGTCGCAATTTTGTTTCATCACGATCTCTACTACAATTTCTATTTGTAAGATAGAAATTACATTTGCAATGACTGTTTACTCAAAGATCTCTACACTGTAAAACTAGGGATTCATTAATTTTTTGAATATAATTGATTTTAAACATAATATGGTTTTGGTTAGCTAGTTCTAACTATACCTTCTTCTAAATATTTTATATAACACTGAACCTAGACAGGGTAATGCAATTATTACTTTGAATTTAATCAAAAGTTATGACAAAGTGTAACTCATTTTCCTTAAGCACGTATCACGTAACCATTGTTAAAAGCTGTCATTTTGATTTTGTAATTTCTGATTTTTGTCTTTGCTAATTGAAAATTTGGCTAGTTCCTGCCTTCAACATGGCCAAAGAAAAGTATGTTTCTTTAATCGTGGATAGATCTTCTTTTTGGCCATCTACAGAAAGCTACAAGGTTGATATATGAGAGACAGTAATTAGACGTGCTCAAGTGATTACATTGTTAAGTGGCATCAGGAACTCAGCAATATCCTCAGGCAATGCAAGTTAAGGAATGGTTCTTGTGTTTACTAGCTGGCAATTAGAGGGCAAAAAGTATTTCTACGACATTGAACAGGGCGTTTCATCATTGGTAGCTTTAGAATAGAGACATTATTCTCAAAGCTCTAGGCTACTGTTGAGTACAAATTTAATTAGTTGAAGATTAAATTCAACCAAAAGAATGATTATATAAGTTCGAGTGTATCATCTGTTCCGTTAGAAATATTTGTCTTTAAGCTAAATTATTTTACATTTATTAATAAGAACCTCAGAGAAAAAGTAAAGAAGATGGTATATTAATGTATAAACTACAAGTACATCTGCCATATCCAGTGTCGACAAGGTTTTTCGCTCATTATCAGCACTCTTCGAGTTAGCTCGGATATTAGTAAACCGTTTGACACCTAACTGTTAAAGAATGAACTAAATTAAGTAGATGAAATGTACTTTTTCATCAATTTTATTGATGTCACAACAATTCTGAATTACGGTAAAAAAAAGAATTAATACTATGTTATTTATTTATTTCAACACTAAGTATTATTAATTATTATCTTATTGAATTAATCTGTTTACTATTTAAAAAATAACTAAGTCGTAAGTTACAGTAGCTTGTAAGTGAAATTCATGTTAGTCATGTCTGGTTGAACTCAAAAAATATTATTAAAGTGCAAATAAGAAGCCTTAGGCCATCCTTATGAAATGTTGTCCCTCCTATAAATAGGGACCAGCATGGTCAGGTGTTAAGGCGCTCGACTCGTAATTTGAGGATCATGGGTTCGAATCCCCGTCACACCAAAAATGCTCGCCCTTTCAGCCGTATGGGGCGTTATAAAGTTCCAGTCAATCCCACTATTTGTTAGTAAAAGAGTAGCCCAAGAGTTGGCGGTGGGTGGTGATGACTAGCTGCCTTCCCTTTAGTCTTACACTGCTAAATTAGGGACGGCTACCGCAGATAGCCGTCGAGTACCTTTGCGTGAAATTCAAAAAAAATTCTCAACAAGAAACATACAAGCGTCACTGACAATGCAAAAGAAATTCTTACACTAGTAGTTTATTATTAAGTATAATTATTTAAGCAATTCATTTTACTCTGCCTCATTGAACTAATAGATATGCTGATAAAGAATTAATCGTTTTAAAGCATATGTTTGTTTGGAATTAAACACCAAGCTACACAATGGGCTATCCATGCTCTGTTCATCACGGATATTGAAACCCGGTTTCCAGAAGTGTGAGTCCGAAGACACACCTGTGTCTCACAGGAGGGCTTTTCCCTCTGAGTTGGGAGTCATGTGCAAGTGCACCGATTGCACATTAGTTGATCCATATCTGGATTTGAGGATATTTTAAATTATCACGAATCATGTAATTGAAATGGACATAAGTAAAACAAAAACTCCAAACTCCGCCATTAATAAGATAATAACAAGACACACAAATATACTGAAAAAGTATTCGTTGTTATTTACTAATCGTTAGACCACACTAAGTCGACACTGTCCAACTCCACCTTTTGTCATACTGTGAAATAAACTTCTGAATATATTTCATTTTATTACAATAACAACCAACCCACCGATAAACATGTACAACCAAGTACGAACCACATTAGCCCTGCATGGCCAGGTGGTTAAGACACTCGACTCCGAGGGTCGCGGGTTCAAATCTCCGTCACACCAAACATGCTCACCCTTTCAGCCGTGGGAGCGATACAATGTTATGGTCAATTCCACTATTCGTTGGTAAAAGAGTAGCCCAAGAATTGGCAATGGGTGGTGATGATAGCTGCCTTCCCTCTAGTCTTGCACTGCTAAATTAGAGATGTCTAGCGCCTATAGTCCCCTTGTTGCTTTGCGTGTCATTCAACCCTGTAGAATTAAGTTTAACTAACAGCATAGAAAGTACGTTTACATTGGACAGAATAATTAAGCTGTGGTTTTATTCACACTGATATTCAGAAAATAGGTTTAAAGTTTTCTCAAAACTTAAATTCTGGAAACGTTAAGCAGAGAATAAATTGAACTTTTGGCATAAAATTGAAAAGAAATACAATACAAATGAAGAAATAAACACAGTCTTATACACACTTATATTTATGTATTTATCAAACTGGCCAAATTAAGGGTTTTCATTCTGACTTCGCTTGCTGCCGGGTCTGAATAAGGATACGCAAATATCTGCGTCAGAGAAAGACTAAAGTAATCATGAAACAAGTCAAGACCAAAAATACGTGAATATCACTTTTTTATAACAGGAAAGAAGACCAAGTCTTGTATTTATTCTTTATAGTAGGAAAGAAGACCCAGTCTTGTATCTCTCTTTTATAACAGGGAAGAAGGCTAAGTCTTGTATTTCTCTTTTATAATAGGGCAGAAGACTCGGTGTTGTATTTCTCTTTTATAATAAGACAACTCAATGTTGTATCCCTCTTTTATAATAGGAAAGAAGACTCAGTGTTGTATTCCTCTTTTATAACAGAGCAGAAGACTCAATGTTGTATCTTTCTTTTATAATAGGACAACTCAGTATTGTATCCCTCTTTTATAATAGGACAACTCAATGTTGTATCCCTCTTTTATAATAGGAAAGAAGACTCAGTGTTGTATTTCTCTTTTATAACAGAGCAGAAGACTCAATGTTGTATCTTTCTTTTATAATAGGACAACTCAGTATTGTATCCCTCTTTTATAATAGGACAACTCAGTATTGTATCCCCCTTTTATAATAGGACAGAAGACTCAGTGTTGTATCCCTCTTTCATAACAGAACAGGAGGCTTAGTAATGTATTCATCTTTATATTATAACAGAAGGCTGCGTTGTATCCCTCTTTTATAATAGGAAAGAAGACTCAGTGTTGTATTCCTCTTTTATAACAGAGCAGAAGACTCAATGTTGTATCTTTCTTTTATAATAGGACAACTCAGTATTGTATCCCTCTTTTATAATAGGACAACTCAGTATTGTATCCCCCTTTTATAATAGGACAGAAGACTCAGTGTTGTATCCCTCTTTCATAACAGAACAGGAGGCTTAGTAATGTATTCATCTTTTATATTATAACAGAAGGCTGCGTTGTATCCCTCTTTTATAATAGAAATATGGAATTAATGATGTATCCCTCTTTCATAACAAAACAGAAGACTCAGAGTTGTATATCCCTCTTTTGTAACAGAACAGAAGGATTAATGTCGTGTCCCACAACTTATTAGGGTATATACTTCCACTAATAGTCTGCAGCCATTTCTAACTATCTTAAGCCAGTTTACTCATATTTTGTATTGCCTGTTTCAACAAATGAACTGAACGTTTGTACAAAAGGATGTACACTGTAGACTGAGACTTAAATTGCAGCATTTAACATCTATCGCTGTAAAAAATATTACTGTATGTTTACGACCATTTGACATCCAGTTAACATGTCTTGATTATACGCACAACCAAATCGAAATTTAGAATGTTAAATACACCTCTATAAAAATGTATCTTGCACTAATTATGTAAAGATGAAAGTGATAGCTATTTCAGCGACAACGGAGCCTTGATTCAGATAAAGGTTCATTTGCCCAATTCAATATAGAATCGTTTCTGTCTTTCTATGTTAGCCAGCGAGTTTTAAATAGATTGGCAAATGCCAATGTCTAGTGATGTATATTTCTTAATCATCTTTATTTTACATAAGAGTGTGAAACTTCAATCAACAAATAAATAAGTGACAAATATCATTTTCGACTTTTTAATACCTGAATTAGAAAACACTGGCTTCTCACTATTCAACTCCCAAGGAAATGGAAACATAAAACTAGATGTGTCGTCACGTGGATTTAAGGACTTGCGTGATGTAACAGAAATTTTTAATGGGTACCCTGTATTATAGTTTTCACCACACGTTACACGTGGTGGTTCTATATCCCATAGCACTTTCAATATATTGCAAAAATCAATGTATGCCTGGATCGAAATCACAGCTGCCACAAAGCAAGGAAGACGCCAAGCCTATGATTAACAGTAGTTTTGAGTGGTCCTTTCTCTCTTAAATTTGCATCTATTTCGCATCCTTTCATGTGCCACACAACTTACAATCCATTAAAGAAAAAGGAGCCTTTAGCTGAAACCACTTTCCTTTAAGGATGGGGCTTCACTCTATATCTACACAAAATCTATTTTACTTGTGAAGTAGCGTACATGTATCTCCGCTATATAAACGAAAATGTATTTTAAAAATGTATATCTTTCAGGTTTCTTAAATTATAATGTAAAGTTTCATGAATTTAATGTTTAAACAGTTTAAAACTGCATTCAACAAAAAATACGCGAGTTCAAACTTTACAATTTTTGTAAAAGCATAAAAACCAAATGTTGTTAGTTCAAAGCAACACTTTTGTATTTTTAGTTTTCCCTGAACAGATTCGACTTTTCTTCACCGCAAGTACTAAGTTTTGTTTCCTCTTTTATCTAAACTTTCAAAAGATATAGTGAGTTGATTATTTTATATTAACGAGATGTTGAATATGTAAGTCAACCATTCATGTGATGATCACACCCAATTTTAAGTCGCGGTGAAATGTAATGTGTCATAACTAAATTTTTCTTTTTTGTGTTCTTAGATTTTGTGGCGTCACCGAAAACGGTTAATTTGGGAAAGGGTAAGTAACAGTTCTTTTCAATATAAAGTATCTATGCGCTCAAAGCATAAAGATGTGTTCAGATCGAAGATTTACAATTTCCAAGATATGAATTTAACGACATTTGCTATATTTGACGACATCGGAAAAACACATGGGTGTAGATAAACTTGGGATACCAAGACCATCCAAAAAGAGACTTGCAACAAGCCATACCTTAGCTATGATAAGCCAAATGTGATTCTTGTAACAAATAGTAAAAGCCGTCCCGGTCCCGGCATGGCCAGGTGGGTTAAGGCGTTCGACTCGTAATCTGGGGGTCGCGGGTTCGAATCACGGTCGCACTAAACATGTTCACCCTTTCAGCCGTGGGAGCGATACAATGTTATGGTCAATTCCACTATTCGTTGGTAAAAGAGTAGCCCAAGAGTTGGTGGTGGGTGGTGATGACTAGATGCCTTCCCTCTAGCCTTACACTGCTAAATTAGGGACGGCTATCCCAGATAACCCTCGAGTAGCTTTGTGCGAAATTCAAAAACAAACAAACAAAATCCGTCCCTACACAACAGTACGCAACATAATCAAAAATAATCTCCACCTGAAAAAATCACACAAGTCACATGTACATAACATGTCCAGGACACGATAATCCACGGAGGGGGATGGGGAGACCAATTGTATGAAAGGTGCCTAACCAGGGAAAACGAAAGTACGAGGTGAATCTCGATAAAGTATATATGTTTGTTTAGGATTAAATACAAAGCTACACAATGGACTATTTGTACTCTGCCCACCACCGGTATCGAAATCCTGTTTCTATTGTGTGAGTCCGCAGGCATACCGCTGTACCATTAGGGAGCAAGTATACATGTACCTTTATAACTGTAGCAAACCTTGTAACATTTTTTACCAATCAATGTACGGAAAAAAAATCAAAGGTGGTACAGAACATGCCGTAAATCTTTTTCGAATGGATTCATGATTATCGTTAGGCACCACGCCAGTGGCAAGTTAGGGGTACAAAGATGAAGGTGATCTTTGGGGGTTTTTGCATTACATAAAAACACTGCAAACGAAACCAACACAGTAAGATCCCCTTTCTACCCATTTCAATAGCTGACGGATGTGACTAGTATTCATACTATTCCATGCCAAGACGTACCGATCGAATCGCCAGGTGGATCGGCTGTAGACTTCTGCGCGATCAAACAGTTGAAATGAGAGCGGAAAATAGGAGTCCACATACACTTTATGGATTTGTGGAAAGCAGCGAAAAAGAGTGGTGTGCTTTAGACATGACAATCTTACGGCGGGACATTTTGTTATGAAAACTATTTGAATATTTTCTTTACTCGAGTGATATTAAATGAGTAAATGAAACGATACATTTAAAGTTATCTAACGCGATATTACTGCTGTCAAACATGTCCACTTAATATACACTAGAGTGACTGGATATTTAGTCCTTTGAAAAGAAAGAGAGAGAAAAAATTGGAACTTGAATGAGTAATGTATTAAAGTGAATACCCAAAGACCCAAGTTATAAAATAATTTCCCCAGAAACCTTTAAAAGCAATGACCAAAGGGTTACACATATGACAAAACCACGTGGCTTTAAATATTAACTTCCGATCAGACCAAACTGTGTATTAAGAGCGAAGCTTAAATCAACTTGGTAATCAGTATAGTTAATTAAGTATGCATTTTAAAACTGCAAAAGTAATATAACGTTAATGTTAAGTTTTCATTGCACAAACTGGACAGCGGCATTTCTAGTTTTAATAAATTTCTATTTCTGTAATGAGGTTGAGGCCTAATACCCCGAACCAGAATCTGACCAACGGATTTTACATTTCAAATACAACTGTTTACTGATCAGTTGTGATACAGTTATTATGTTATACACAAACTAGCAAATACATTATATCTGACAGTAAGAGTAGCTACACAGAGCAATGTCACTAGTGTTTAGACAAAGTTTCAGACTAAGAGTGGTTTTAATAATTGATCGAGTTTAATTTTTTTATTGGAAGACCATTCAACCCCTCAGTCATAATATAATCACCATAATACTGTGAAAGGCTTGGGAAGAAAGAGTAAATGATGAATGTGTGAGTGAAAACTGAATTGTATTAAATAACTTACCCCTTAACTGGACAATGATACGCTTACATAGTAAAATCCGTAGTTCAGTTCTCCAGATAGCCTAATGTGGCTTGACTCTGACAAAAACAAACAAGTACTGAATTTCCAATGGATATGTTTCATGTAGAGAGAGGACTGTTTGTTTTTTTGAATTTCGCGTAAAGCTACTCGAGGGCTATCTGCACTGGTCGTCCCTAATTTAGCAGTGTAAGACTAGAGGGAGGGCAGCTAGTCATCACCACCCACCTTCAACTCTTGGGCTACTCTTTTACCAACGAATAATGGGATTGACCGTCACAATATAACGCCCCTACAGCTGAAAGGGCCAGCATGTTTGGTGCGACAAAGATTCGAACTCGCGACCCTCACATTACGAGTCGAATGCCTTAACCAACCTGGCCATGCCAGGCCGCAGAGAGAGGAATTTGACTTAGAAGAATCAAATACACAATTGTTCAGGATATTGTGATAATTGACCATTTGATAAACGACAGTAATTTAACACCAGCTATGGACAAAACTGTTACAGTACCAACAAACATGAACAAACTCAGAACTATGTAGTTTCCTTTCATTATAATGTTGTATGTTCTTTGTGTTTAAGCAATCTTTATATGTGACAAATATGAACAGACAGGTTACTTTGAAATATATAATATGCAGATTCCAAATCTGATAGTCTCCCGGTGGGACAGTAGTAAACCTGCTAAAATCAGGGGTTCGATTCCTTGCAATAGGCACAGCAGATATCCCAAAGTTGCTTTGCTCTTAAATAACAAACACAACACCAAAATTTGATAAAAAGAATCAAATGTTATCCTCTCTACATGTTGCTTTCCGTCCCTCTCAATGGCAAGTTTACAACGTTAAAAATCCAGTTTTTATGTTTGTCAATTAGGTGATGCCCATAACTCCCAGTTGACAAATGACTTGTACATGGTGATACAATTACAAAACAAACCGAAGTTACTCGTGTTAGTACGAAGCCTAGGTTTCTTTGAATTCTACTTGACTTTCATCAAGACCGCAGAGGTTTATCTCAAGAATATAAAAGCTGAAAATCTAGCCATTTTCCAGTAGGTGCGCTCACCTTTTGTTATTGTTGTGTTTCTACTAAAGATTGTTTTCACTTAACATCAAACATGTTCAATCTTGTTGTTTCTCACATAACTTAAAACTAAGTTCAGTTTTCCGATTCAGAATATTTTGTAAAATTTCTACTCGATTCTCTCCGATAATTTCGTGGAAATCAATTAACTGAGGATACGACACGGATTCAAAAGCTCCCACGTGATAAAAGTATTCTACTATCTAGTCACTTTTATGATAGCTCTAGAGATGGAGGTGAGGGTTTGTACCTAAAAAAAATAATCCAAGCATCTATAAAAAGTTTGATCCTGATGCCTTTTGAGCTAAAGTGTACGAATAATTTTAAAATGGCGTCATTGGGCTCACAATGGGGAGCCAGAAACACAGTATACGATGCCAAATATTCAGAAAAGATAATAATCAGCTTCTCGATCTCCATCATGTCTGGACGATCTTTCAGATACATCTTGGTCCTTAATATACGAGTGTTCGTATGAGTACACTATCCGAACTATCCCAAATCCAACTCCAAGTTTGGTTCGACGAGCTTCAAAACTGTGGGAAGAATTTTCCACGGACAAACAATATTACAGTCACACAATACGTATTGATATAAGACTGTTACCATGACCAGACCCAGACTTTTCAACTGTTTTTTAACAGAACCGATACAACATTGAACAACTCTTAATGCTCGCAAAAAATTATAAAACTTTTTGTTTTACACACAAATATCTCACACTGTATCCAATAACTAATATTCATGAAATTTTTTTAGCTGCACTTTGTCACCAGCTCTTTTCAAATATGATCTCAAGTTACATTTACTTTCTCATATCTCTTACGATAAAGTTCTTATTTCTAAGTCTCCATCACCACAATAGTCACAATGTTTGGCATCATCAGATTATAGCCTGCAAATGGAAAGTCTAGATTTACAGTTAGCACATTTGTATTTATTTCAAAATTCTCATGACACTGTGACATTTTACAGGTATCTTTCCTTTGTTCAAATGTGGCAAATGTTCTGATCACACTCTGTAATGAATGATCCAGTGTAGTTTTTCAGATACGTTTCAAGCGGACATCTATCACACGTCCTGTTCTGTTTGTTTTTGAATTTCGCACAAAGCTACTCGAGGGCTATCTGTGCTAGCCGTCCCTAACCTAGCAGTGTAAGACTAGAGGGAAGGCAGCTAGTCATCACCACCCACCGCCAACTCTTGGGCTACGCTTTTACCAACGAATAGTGGGATTGACCGTCACATTATAACGCCCCACGGCTGAAAGGGCGAGCATGTTTGGCGCGACGGGGATGCGAACCTGCGACCCTCAGATTACGAGTCACACGCCTTAACGCGCTTGGCCATGCCGGGTCCGTCCTGTTCTAAATCCGTGATATATTCTTTACTTTCTGTTGAGCCGTGTTGGCCTTTAAAATATTTTCTGGTTACTTCAAAACTTCTCGCTATTTCTTCACGGTGTTAAATCAGTTTATTCTGGCACATTTCAAAGCAGCTTTCATCTGTAATTCAATCCACACACTTGGACGTTTATTTAATATTAAACAATGAAGTCAACTCAACGGACGTAGGTGGTAGCATTTCAACCATCATGTCACATGAGCTGTTCAGCTACTAGTAAACACTTTTGAAATGTTTTTTTTTTTCACTATCCCGTGCAAGTTCTTGAATAGAAACAAGTATATCTTATCTTGTGTCATAGTTTCAGAGTTCCTGGTTTTTATACATTATAAGAAAGAAACGAAAAACTCTTCCACATGATTACACACCTTAAACCTCCATTACAGTTACGGTCTATTCAACACTCTTGTATATTTTGTTTCAACCAGAGCTTCAATGGAGTTTAATTAGCCCTCTGGGAATTAACTTGAAAAATATATTGCAGAATTACACGAGTAGAACTTTTTATTCGAAATAAGTAGGCCATTCGTAATACTAATCTAAAGAATAAAAATTCTGAAAATGATATTACAAATAAAGTGAAAAAAGATTTAAAAACCTTATACTTAAAATTGTTTGCCTTATTAGTTGCTAACAACTAGGAGATTTAAGATCATATAGCAAAATGTGTAAAAACAAGTAGATAAATTAAGCTCGAAAAATGTCAAATGTGTTGTCTAAATGAAACAAAAATTACATAATTTTTCAAACTAGCTACGTAATTAACACACTGGAGAAATCTACACGACATATGCGTGTTTTTAAATTATACCATTAAATATACAGTATTTTGTGTTTTTAATATAATCACACCACACAAGTCACCACACTATAAACTCTGGTGTTTATAGCGCTCGACTCGCAATCTGCGGGCTGCAGTTTCGAATCACCGTCACTGAACATGCTCGCAGTTTCAGTGGTGCGGGTGTTATAAAGTGATGGTGAATTTCACTCTTCGTTGATAAAGGAGTGGTCCAAGAGTTAGCGGTGAGTGTTGTTTACTAGCTTTCTTCCCTCTCGTCTATCAATGCTAAGTTAGGAACGACTAGAGCAAATAGTCTTCGAGTAGCTTTGCGCCAAATTCAAAATAAACTGTGATTGTTACCAACCGGATGGAAAAATGTCTCATCCATCTACAGACGTAATAAATGTATGCTTTTAGAGATTTATTAGCTTTTAAATTCTGCAATGTGTACGAGTTTAGGTACTCAATAGATGGTTCACAGGCAAGATATATATATCCGGTAAGTTATTCACGTTAGTACTACAGTTTTCCGTGGAATCTTGAAAAGATCCTTGCCATATCTTATTTCGAGCTTTATTGTATACCTTTCTCCAGATACATTATCCAAACTGTAAATATATTTCCTTGTTTCAACTACAGCACAACTTAACACACAATATGGCGGACTGTCGTGTAGTAACTCACGCGCTGAGAACTATCTATTCATCCAAAGTATTAACGTTCGTCATAACACACAAACCATTTATAAAAATAAAAGGATTTGATCTTTTAAACTTTTACAAATTATTCGTTTATCTAAAGAAAAGCAGTTTCCGTCTATGATGAGGCTCAAGCACTGTGCACAAAATTATTAGCAATGACAAATAAAACAAACAACACAAAATCATTAAGAATCTTAAGTAGAGAGATTGTTAAAATAAAATTCACATTTAGGTGTATGCATAATACCGAAATATTCTACAATATTTGTTGCCTCTATGAACATCTTTATTTCCTGTATTTTAAGAATGTAATGGAATTGGCTACATTTCAAGTGTGAAAGTAAAAAGGTAACTAGTAACCTCTGGCGATAAATGATAAAGTTTTTATTTTATTACCTGTATTCAATGGCCTCTGATTAGTTAACTAGAAAGATGAATGTAAAAAATATTGGTCACTGAATATTTGTATAACTAGTCTTTTGAAGACAGGGAAACATGTTTTGTATTCGAAATAAATATGTGTGTGTATACGTATATAATACGTTATAAATAGATGTTATTATAAATAGCTATATACACATTTATATATTTACTTGTAACATAATTCATAACTTACTTAACTCTCGCACGTCTCTTGTTTACACTATCTGCTGAATGTTACACGAGGTAGAGCAAGATAACAGCAACGAACACGTGGTGTTTATCTTCCTTTTTCCTTTTACTGTGTGAAACTGAGTTAATCTAGAGGAAAGTTGGAAAAGGCGATGCTGCACTTTTGCTATATTGAAGTTCAACCACGTCCTACTGTGCTTAAGAGTCATTGTGTTTAGGAATTTCCTTCAGTAGTCCTGGCCTGGCATGGCCAAACGCGTAAGGCGTGCGACTCGTAATCTGAGGGTCGCGGGTTCGCGCCCGCGTCGCGCCAAACATGCTCGCTCTCCCAGCCTTGGGGGCGTTATAATGTTACGGTCAATCCCACTATTCGGTGGTAAAAGAGTAGCCCAAGAGTTGGCGGTGGGTGGTAATGACTAGCTGCCTTCCCTCTACTCTTACACTGCTAAATTAGGGACGGCTAGCACAGATAGCCCTCGAGAAGCTTTGTGCGAAATTCCAAAACAAAAAAAAACAAGTCCTTGTTAAATGTTACTGTTTTCTTTGTGCAAAGATTTACAATATACTATTTGCATTCTATCTAGCGCAGAGAAGCGAACCACAGATTTAAGTGTTGTAAGTTCTTTAAGTTTTAATATTGATCCACAAAGGAGACTGTGTAATTGAAACACGACATCAAGACGTTCTTAAATTAAACCATTACAATTTTTAAATGAATAACAGCAAAACCAAAAACGTAAGTTCGAATATTTGTAGGTTAAACAGGACTGTCATAACTAAGTTATACAGCGATAAGTCTATTGATGTCTGTGGTGGCAGAGCCCATGTAGCCCATTGTGTACCAACAATGAATCTTAAAACTGAATAGTGATGTAAATGTTTCGATCTAATTTCAGAATGTATCTTGTACCTAAAATAATATCAGTCTTGTGTTTTAACTCTATCTACGACTTCAGTATCTAACATCCAGAGCATAAAAGGTGTGATAAAAAATACGAATTGTGAACGTTTGAAATTTGAATTGCGCAGAATATCACACAGCAACCCACAGAAAGCCTTGGGGCAGAAGATGTTAGTTCACATAGCTGTCGCCATCTTTACTAACAATATATAAAATACATATCTCTCTCAGTAAATATTTCATAACTTTCAGATTCACCTCTGAAACACAATGTTTTAAAAGCTATAATCATGGTCTTCGAATACATAAACAGAGAAAACATTCCTTAAGTCCTGCTTTTTGCTTATGCAGTGTAGCTAGTTAAAAATAATCTTTGTAAAATAGCTGAAAAAAGTAAACCTAAACCATATGTTAACAAAAATTCATAGTTTCGTTTTATAGGGTATTCATTTTCTGAACTCTCACTACCATGTGATGTATTGAGTTGACAACCTCCAACTGCAATGAATATTAGTATTTGTGATACAACAAAATGACTATAAATGAATGAATTGGTTCTTGACAAAACATTATGGCTAGAAAAATAAAGAGCGATTTAATCATAAGCTTTGAAAAATTATAATTCAGTGAAAATGAAAAGTGTTGTGTGTTTTCTTACAGCAAAACACACATCGGGCTGTCTACTGAGCACACCGAGGGGAATCGAACCCCTGATTTTAGCATTGTAAATCTGTAGACTTCCTGCTGTACTTGCAGGGGGTATAATAAAAGGAAAGAGATGGTAAGAGAAAAGAAAATCTAGTTTTTTTAACTACTCGCTAAAGACAGAGCTTTCCATGGGAACGATTTACCGAACCAAATTTTCAAATAATAATAATATATATATATATAAAACACTTCCGCAAACAAGTTTTTTTTAAAACATGCAAGCTCGCGAAACTTGAATGATTTAAGGAAAAATAAGTAACCTAAACTATCACCAAACAATCTAATTAATGACGACAGAATCACGAAACATGTATATGTATGATACTGGCCGAGCCTTACCTAATGGTCGATTTGCCGGATAACGAATTGCAGGATTGAAGGTTCGAGACGTGATGCTCTACACTTTTATATGCAAACGTATCAGATTCGTCACACTTCTTTTGGATCGATCCCGCCATTCGCACGTTCCTGGAGCTTCCTTTTTACTTCAAACGTTATACAGATTTCTCATAATATCTAAAAGTAAGCCAGAAATCCTCAGAAAGCTAGAGTCTTCATTTGGGAGATTGAAATGAAGACGAACTGTCACTAAACAAATACTCAACTACAGTTTAGAGGAATGTATATTAGTGCACGTTTGATGACAAGGTAAAGTAGGTTTATTTGTAGTTAAGCACAAAGGTTCACAATGGGCTATGTGTGTTCTCCTACTATGGGTATCGAAACCCGGTTTCTAGCATTGTAAGTCCACAGACTAACCGCTGTGCCACTGGAGGCGGGTAGAGTAGAAAAAAATACTTACATTTTTAATCGGTCTTTTTGGGCTGGTTTGGTTTCTTTGTTTTGAATTTCGATCAAAGCTACACGAGGGCTATCTGCTCTAGCCTTCCCTAATTTAGCAGTGTGAGACTAGAGAGAAAGTAGCTAGTCATCACCACCAACCGCCAACTCTTGGGCAATTCTTTTACCAACAAATAGTGGGATTGACCGTAACATTATAACGCTCCCACGGTTAAAAGAGCGAGCATGTTTGGTGTGACAGGGAGCCTTATTGGGCTGATTAGGTTATTATTGTTTATTTTGTTCTTTTTCTATTCTAGTCGAACTAGGGCCAACTAAACGACGCGAATTTCTTATTCTAATATAAATAAATAGAAGGTTCAGTTTCCAGTCTTCGGACTTGCAACGCTAAAAGCAGAGTACAGATACCCCATTGTGTAGCTTTGTACTTTAAAACAACCAAACAATGGATCAGCATAGCTGCCATTCGGACTAAAGAAACAAAATTACGATATAAATTTACTTTTAGCAAATTAATAAAAATCCACAAAACCAAGGAATATATGTTAAATAAATAAAGAGTTTTTATCTTAACTTTATGATTTTTATAGTTTCCTATTCTGAAATTGTGAAATAAACAATTTAAGATAGAAAATGTGAAGTTAATTTATTTATTTTTATAGAGGGCGTTAATTTTTCATTGTTTTTGTGTTTATAGCAAAGCTACTAAGTTTGTCTCTCGACATCCTTAATTTTGAACTACTCGGCAGAGAGAAAGCAGTCAGTCAACAGAACATTATTATAGACCACACACGTTATGGATTGATTGTCACTCTTATAACGCACTCGTAGCTTAAATATTTTTTTAAATACTTTGTTAAAAACACGTAAGTTCAAGAACTTAAGTTAACACAAAAATACGATTTTCTAAAACCTGAATAATTTCAAAATATGGACCTTCCTTCTTTTGGTTCACCTTTCGAAACCACTCGAACTATATGGTATCATATCTTTGTGCTACAATATTTTGTAATATTACAAGGATTCGAACCGTTCTCCGAAACCACAGAGTCGACCCCTTTTAAGCGTTAATTATAACATGATAATGTTTAAAGTAAAATGTTACTATACGGGTTATTACATCTGTTTGCTAATATATAAGTGTGACATGCTTATACCATAGAGATATCTTTCTGCATCTTTAGACCAGACATATCATTAAACTTGCCTATTTTCGTTTGCTTTAATTTTAAAAGAAATTCCTTTATGAAGCACGTGCCAACCTAACCCTCGACTTAGCTTTTCATTAACTACAGCCAGTCATAAGTGTCTCTTTCTTCCTTCTCGTTAGTCTCTTGGTCTTTAGTGACCATCAGGTTGACCTGCTAGGTTATCGACCCGACAGTCACGTGAGAAGATAGAGTTCTTGGAGTCCAGGTGACTGACTCGACGACCAGCACATGATGCGTTTTAAATCGGTCTAATCGTTTGTCGTCGTGTTTTTTTATCCCCTGTTTAAAATTAACCAACATGACCTGGAATCAGTTTCTGAACCTTTTTACTTTTATCGTTTCCCACTTTCTTATCTCTAACTCGACGTGCGGGCAGACTTAATCATATTGAAACTGTTAATTTGGAAGATGGTTTCAGTTACTCTTAGTTACAATTTATTCTTTTATTAAATATATTTAATTTATTGTCATCCGTTAGCTCAGCACTAAGTCTGTGAGCTTGAAATGCTAAAATGTCGGGTTTAGAACTCACAGAGGCAGCCCATGGTGTAGCTTTGTATTTATTTAATAGACACAAAATTAAGCGTTTTTACTTTTTTTCATGTTTTATTTAGAGTAGTCCCCAAGTTGCTTAGACTTAAGCCAGTAGGTTTACAATGCCAGAAAAAATTAGGTTTTGACACCCTTGGTAGGGACAGCTAAAATGGCCCATTGTACTTAACAAGAAACAAACATATCGCGTAACGAAAAAGCTATCGTTTGTGTTCATTCTTGTTCTGTCTGCGGCTCCCCTTTCTTTACAGGTCATCACATTAATGTCCACGAGTTAAATCTATGTAACCAGTTGTTTTTGATTATCAGTACACCTTAATTAATAACACCTAGTCAGGGACACCACATGAGAGCAATTTCAATTTTGTGTAATTCACATGACTGTATTTAACATCTTAATTTGAATTGTATCTCAGAACGGCTGATACGGGTATTAGTACTTTTATTGATAAGGAGAGAACAACGTTTCGACCTTCCTAGGTCATCTTTAGGTTAAGAATGAGTTTGAAAGTGACCGTTGACGGACACATGTCTTATGGACGAGAGTATAAACAGGTACGAGATTGTATGGAACGTTGCAGATGGATGTTAGATTATTAATTAGTATAAAGGTGATCCTATATATTGATTTAACTTTCGTTTTAGTTGCTGTATAAATGTTAATACCCATACCAGCCGTTCTGAGATACATTTTTATTTCAAGTGGGTTTCTCGTTTTCAAGAATTAATTTGATTTGTATGTAACAAGCTCAGGTACCTGTTCTTTGTCTGGGTTACGAACTTAAAATAATCCGTGGGTGGATGCTGTTATAAATAATAAAAAAAATCCAAACTTCCACACAGTTTATTTATAATATAACCTATTATTACCTCACCAAAAATTTTGTATAACTTTTAAGAACTTAGTACGCATATACATGTTTGTTTGTTTGCAATTAAGTATAAAGCTATACAATGGGCTATCTGTGCTCTGCCCACCACCAATATCAAAACCCTGTTTCTAGCGTTGCAAGTCTGCAGACATACTACAGTGTTACTGATGAGACGTGGTATACACGGTGTGTGGTGGTCCGAGTGACTCTGTAGGAAAATGTAACGAACAAAGGTACGGAGATAAGAGTGTTTTCTCTTAATGTCTCACCACAATGTTTCACGTGATTAATTAATTGACGGTTACTGACCGTAGGAGTGTCTTACGGACTGAAGTTAAAAGTTTATGGGTCAAAGCAACAAGTACTCATCGTATCAACCTTATGGTCGCTAATGGAGTTGAAAGTTGACCCGAGTTTATATATTATTGCAATACTGACGGCCATGTTTTCGTTGCATTTCTCTGTAGAGAGTGCTAGTACACTCTCTGAGATATATTTTAAAGGTTGCTCTCTCTACATTCTTTGCGTCCGTCGCGTTATAGAAAATTTATTTTTTTTGTGTTTGTAAGTACGTGGCGCCATCTATAAATTCAAATAACGTTAACTTACGTCAAAGATAATAGATGTTCAACAACATCAATAATGGGTATAGAAGGGGTGTGAATTCCAGTAACACGTCTCTTGTTTCAAACTATCATTCCATAACATTTGACTGACATTGGCGCAATGACGTAGACGTAGTTAGATATTAGACAGACAGACACACGTATTTTTTTTGTGTGCTTCATATACATGTACATTACGTTAATATTTCAGTTTATATTTTGTATGTTCTAAAGTTTATAATTATTAATATGTGTTAATTATGATTAGGAATATAAAACTTTACAGACTGATAACACTAACGTTTAGTGTTCAATCTCTGTGGTCAAAACAAGGGTGATAGGCCATTGTCCAGCTTTGCGCTTTAGAACAATCAATTAATGTTTATATTACAATGACCTACTGAGAATACCAGATCAAAAATCACCAGAAATAAACAGAATGAAGTGATTGTGACAAAATGAACTGTGTATTAAAGTAACTGAAATGTGGTAACACCAAAATAATGTGTATTATACCGATGAGAAGATATAACAAAATTGTCTGAAATAGACTGATTGAAAGAACTGTGTCAAAAGTATTTGTCATGTACTAACTGAGAGGATTGTAACAAAATCACCTGAAGACAAAAGAGGTAAAAATGTAAACAAAATTCATATTATACAATAAAGTTACATAATATATTAATATAAAACCTCATAGTGAACATTAAATAAAATCGTTTTTCACCCTGGTGCCATTATTAATAATCGTTTAAGTTTCCAACACAGTAAGATTTTGTTTGTTTGGAAATTTCGCACAAAGCTACTCGAGGGCTATCTGTGCTAGCCGTCCCTAATTTAGCAGTGTAAGACTAGAGGGAAGGCAGACTAGTCATCACCACCCACCGCTAACTCTTGGGCTACTCTTTTACCAACGCATAGTGGGATTGACCGTCACATTATACACCCCCACGGCTGGAAGGGCGAGCATGTTTAGCGCGACGCGAGCGCGAACCCGCGACCCTCGGATTACGAGTCGCACGCCTTACGCGCTAGGCCATGCCGGGCCCCACAGTAAGACAGTTAATGAATTGGAGAATGTGTGAATATTTCTTTGAATGAACCTACTTTACTGCAGTATAAATAGTACACATACACACAAACACTCACATCTTCGACAAATATGTAAAATAACCACTTGAATCATTCTTACATCAACTCTGTCATTTTTGGAAAATGAAGTAAAGCTTGTTTTGTTTGATTTTTATCATTACTTAAACTTGTTACAGTTGCAAGCATAGAGTAAATAGACATTGACCGTTGTCTCATTTTGAGACAAAGATATAAGTTTAGTTGGACTCAACTTTAAGAACAACAGTGAAGTTAATGTCTTCCGAGATATTTTGTGATGCGTTATCTAACTTCTAAAGTTACAAAGAAAGTATGGCCTGAAACATTGGTAACTGATTTTTCACTGTCATAAAGACGAGAAAAAACATCCTTAATGACACACTACGAAAGGAATCCAGAAAAAAAATCGTAGATAAAAATGGTACTTAATTCTGCGTCTTCTTCCCAATCTCATCTACTACATAGGACTTAAGCTTATCTAAGTAGTGGCTAAAACTAATCTAATCTGGCAATTATCCAGAGCTGCAAGCGATCCATTATTTATTCGCTGCATTTCTTCCTTGAATTTTAAGAAGTTAATGCATCAGTTTCAGTGAAATTGAACGTTACGTTGTTATTTGTGAAATTAAACATGTAAATGTCGCACAGAAAACAAGACGAATTTTCCAACAACAATGCCAAAATAAAATCTGGATTCCTTATGTAACGAGGAATACAAATTAAGTTTGTATTATTTATGTTCATAAGAAATCAGGCTATTAATAACCTCAAGCCACGTGCCCAATTTAATAAAACCCACGTATCACAAAAATAATCATTGTGGTGAAAAACCACAACAAATGGAAAAGAAAAACAGTCGTCAGTCTTGATAGTACACAAACTAATTTCGAAACGTTCGTGAGTTCTTGTCAGACTCACTTAACCTTCTGGCAGGAAAACTGCTCAACAACACTTACGTGCACTTTGAACTTTTACTTTCCTTAACGACACAGAAGGTCAAGAAGTTGTTTAGTTTAAAGTGACCTTGAAAGGTGTTGAAACAATACAGGCTTTTGATGCAAGTTTTTACTACAACAGTTCGTTTTGTGTAGTTATCCATTTTGTGTAAAACGTTTTGATTATTTCCAATGTATTTAATGACAAGAATCCCTAATAAAAAGAAAAAACATTCTACGTGTTTCTATGTTTATTGTTTTCGTGTGTTATTATTAGTAGTAATCATTTCCCTAGCTATGATGAATGTCATTATTTAATTAACATAATATGTTGATCAGTCATAAACAATGACTCTTTGTAAACAATAAAATAGCCAAAGTTATCAGTAGTTCACTTCTTCCTGAATATGTGTTTTCAAGTAGATTCATACTAAAAGCAAGATCTATTTTCAAATTTAAATACTTTTATTATTCTTAAAACAAAAATTCATCACAAAAAAATGATTACAACAACTTCTTCAGTATATTAAGTTATAATTTTTCAAACTATATAAATTTTTCTCAGTATTACGCTACAATAATGTTTAATTTTGATTTCGTAACTCATCTTTGGACTTTTCCTTTATTTGCCAAAACGTGTCATTTCAGTAGTGAAAAGAAAGGATCCTTGAACGATGTAGAGGCCTAATTCATATCTTTGTTATTGGCCCTCCTATATATTATAGTTTCACCGAAAGTGTTCTGTTTCAAGAGTAAATAAAACCAAAATTAAGAGTAACTTTTGTTTCTTGATTTTGAAATTCATTTGTCGTGCTGTATTGTAGTCTAGAGAGTACATAAATCTTCTTGTGAATCATGGCATACGCGAATCTTACTGACGTCAACCGTACAACTTGCAACTTTAAGCGTCCCTTGTGTGATGTAATTTTACTGTGTGCTGACCGACTAACAGAATACACACTACTGTAGAGAGGTTCGAGTGATTAAAACAGGTTATTCCTCCAGGCGGCCTTCGGCTTCCTTTGGGGGAAATTAGTGGTGAGTAAAACTTTACATCAAATCGTTTACATTCCACCACTATATGAAGCCTATTGTATTTGTTTGTTTGTGTGTGTTTTTTCTCAATAAAGCGTTACTAGGGAGATGCAATTTGACAAAATTATAGTCTAGCGCAGAGGAAGTAGCTAAACAAAGAATAGAATAGTGCTGTGCATCATTGACGAATTATTTCTTTGTATTAATTGTGTTGTAAGGTTGTTATTTCGTTGGTGGGTTCTTTTAATTTATCTGGTGAAAGTAATTCATCGTCCAGTCCACATAACGATAACAAATTAGCTTTACTTCCTCCTTATTATTGCGTCATGGGTTTATACACTTTGTAAGTCGTTGGAGACTTTTGGTTACAGTCATGTTTCCCGTACATAAGTACTAATGTAAAAATCAACTTATATTTCCAAAATAACTCATTTGCGATAGTTAACGTTAATGCACTGAATAGTTTGCTCTACCAACTAGAAAGCTCTTTATATTCTTGATGCTTAACAGTTTAACTGCAAATTAACTAAGCCAGTTGACTAGCTTACCAATATTTATCTCTAACTCTAGTTCTAAATATATATCGTAACGCTTATATAAATTTCCTTGGCGTTAATTTAAAACATTCTAGGCTTACTTTTACAAATTTGTTTGATCTTAACGTCATGCATTCTCTAGCTAATATCTAAGTTACAACATTAAAAATGATAGCTTATAAAAAGTGAAAAGAAATGGAAAATTCGTAAGCAAATTACAGTTTTGTACCTTGAATAATAATGAACAGTTGAATGTGATTCAAACAGCTAAAGTACCTAACGTTATTAATGATTGATTAAAGGCTAAATCTAATCCCACAAGTTTACTTTGCTACTACGTTTACATTTTGATAATGCACTAGATTAATTTAATACCAATAAAGTTTTGTTTTAATTTGCACCTTTCCAAAGGATTGGATTATTGTGCGACCATAAGATAATTTGACATCATGTGATGAGCACGTAATCTAACAAATTTAATATTTCTCCAAAGGTTAAAAATAATTTGAGCATTATACAATCTAACTAAAGTACGTTATTATTTATTTTTGACTCTACTAGTAAGTTCACTGAGTCTGAAGTACTTAGTTATTATTTGAATAGATTAGTTTGGAATATGAAGCGAAAAGTAACATGGCGTACGTTTTGTAATGTGCAAAAAAATAGCAAGTAAGTAAAGTTGTATTGACGTCAACTGTGAACTTAAAACCATCAGTAAACATTAATTAATTTTAGAACCAAAAGAGGAATACACAAAACTCTTTCATTCGTTACAATTAATATTTTACAATAAGGAACTTGATATAAATAAACTTATAGTAAAACTCAAATGTTTCTTTTTGCAATTATATCTGCACCAGTTTGTTCATTGTAGTTTTTCACTTTCAAAGATACATTTAAATTTCCTAGTGTCAACTTCTTCTATCCAAAACAGCAACAGGCCCGGCATGACCAAGTGGTTAAGGCACTCGATTTGTAATCTGAGGGTCACGGGTTCGAATACTCGTCCCATCAAACATGCTCGCCCTTTCAGCCATGGGGGCGTTATAATGTGACGGTCAATCCCACTATTTGTTCGTAAAATAGTAACCCAAGAGTTGGCGGTGGGTGGCGATGACTAGCTGCCTTCCCTCTAGTCCTACACTGCTAAATTAGAGACGGCTGGCGCAGGTAGATCTCGAATAGCTTTGCGCAAAATTCAAACAAACAAACAAAACAATAACAAAAATTAAATTAAAATGTATTTGTTTGTTATTAAGCACAAAAATGTGCAATGTTCTCACTATAGGAATCAAACTCCAAATATTATCGTGATAAGTTCCTGTGCTTAACGCTGAACCAAGGGTGTGAGAAGGGGGGAAAAAGTGAAAAAGTGAAAAATACTTAAGTGCCTTGTGTTCTATGTAAATTCAATACAAGTACCTTTATTAACCAGGTTCAGTTTAGTTACTGTTTTATCAAGACAATACAAGCAAACAAAAACCATGATCATGATGGATTATAACTCACATATTTATCAAATAATAGATTCATATTTTATAAACTATTAATCGTTTAAGATGAAAGAAGAAATAAACTTCCTGCCTCACAAGATTCACGTAAGGTACACTAGCCGATAAACAGTATTTACTGAGTAATGTATTATTGATTGAAAAGTTATATACTTTTAAATTTCATTTTGGTGTTCCAGATGGGTTATAAATGTATTTTACTGGAGGCTTCTATGTTTCGTGCTTCTTTCGCGTTGCTTCAGGCTACATAAAAAATAAAGTTGTTCTTTTCGTTGGTTTTACGATGAGCACCGTGTGCTTTATATTATTCCTCTTAACCCTTGTCTCAACAAATGATTTTGATATCATTTGTACGTTGTTTTTTTTTAAATTTCGAGCAAAGTTACACAAAGGCTATCTGCGCTAGCCTTCTCTAATTTAGTAGTGTAAGTCTAGAGGGAAGGCAGCTAGTCATCACCACCCACCGCCAACACTTGGGCTGCTCTCTTACCAATGAATAGTGGTATTGTCCGTCACATTATAACATCCTCATGGTTGAAAGAGCGAACATGTTGGGTGTGACCGGGCTTCGAACCCGCGACACTCAGATTACGAGTCGAGTGCCTTAGCCATCTGACCATGCCGGGCCTGAAAGAAGAGATACCCCAGTCTAAGAGAGTTTAACACCAGATACGTTTCTATAGCATTATCTTCCTTACTGTGTATGCACTGTGCACAAAAAAATTATATTTCACTGAGAAAATGAAGGAGGTTATATCCTCAAGGAATCATCTTCCCCCCCCCCAATGGAACTGTCCATCTTTGCATAGTCTATGTCACTATACAACTATTTTTCCTGCGTAAAAAGCTCGCATGACACAATAAAGCGATGACACAGAACATTAATTAGAGTGAAAAGCACTTGGCCACATTTCTTGACCATTGTATTGTTTAAAATATTTAAAACATCAAAACAAAATAGGAAATCGCTGACTTCTGGATTCAATGAAGCGCCCTTTGTACCAGATACGCAGTAGTAGAGAGATGGCTTCTTCTTGGTTACTGTGATGTTTCAACGGGTCAACGTGGCAACAAAAATTATAAAGTTCTTCAATCCTACAAGACGTTGAAGTTTAATTCTATTTTATGATAGGGCGTATTGTTTCCGAAAATCACGCGTAAAAACAGGCTATATTTCTATATAGTACAAAAATTATTCACAAGAAACATTTATTTATTGTAACTGGTTCTTTATTGGATAATCAATAGAGAGTTAATGAGTTCGTTCAAAGATCGATAAACCTATTTTAGAGTATATTTTGAAAGAAAGCTCTAATATAAGTGGAATACTCTTTTTGTTTTAAATTATTTTGGCACCACAAACTGTGTCATATTTTCAAAATGTCCCTAGAATATTACTTCAATGTATTCACATTTTAATAAGACAAGAAAAAATACGCTACATATATAGAATACTGGAATTATATAGAGTTGATATCACAGATAAAATGTGGTAAGCTAACAAGGGAAAAAAAGTAAATTGATTTGAGAGAAAAGAATAGAAAGCGTAAAAAGTGTAAAAATAGAAAAAACCCAACAATAATACATGTTTAAAGTTTTAAAGTGATGAGAAAAAATGGATAAAAAACATGGAAATACTTAGATTTGGACAATATTAAAGTGATAAATTAAAAATGAAAATGTAAGTAAACATGTGTGAAAATTTTGAGAGAAAATTGTCAACTTTTAAAATTTATTTTAGTAAATATGAAGAATTATATGGAATTACTAATATAAACGCTGTATATGTAAATTTTGATAAACCTTCTTCGAAAAACTGTGCTGTTATTATTAACAGTGATGTCTATATCTGTCTGTCGGTTTTTCAAAATTCTTTCAAAATCTGATCATAAGCATATCACAGACAAAAATTTTCATACAGCGAAAAGTAAAATAACTAGTTAATTAATATTATATTTATTTAAATGTAAAACTTTAAGTGATTAATACAAATAACAACAAGTATGATATATATATATACTCTTCAAAACAAGAAACGCAAAAGGGATATTTTTTTATTTTAAAGAGCAATATATGTAATAACGTTACAAGCTCAGAGTATGTGATGTTACACGTGTTAAGGCACTGATTATCAGACCAAAGTGACAATAAAAGTTGTGCACTTTGAAAACGGAGGAAAACATCGGATTTTTCGCCAAAACGCATTCGTGTCCAATAAATTTGTTTGAGAGATCTGCATGTTCTGCAAGTGCAACATTTGCAAAATCTCTATAAAAGTGACGGGTTCTCGGTTTCCATAGCTCAGTGTTAAGCCACCGACACGCAATACAGTTACGCCAAACACAACTGGAACACAACACAACAACGCCATTGGTCGCTTGGAAGCAGGCAAATCTCGATCAGATGTTGCCAGAGCTGTGAATGTCCACCCAAGCACCATCACGAGGCTATGGAATCGTCACCAACATGGATCAACTCGTGACCGTCCACGATCTGGCAGACCTCGTGTGACCACGCCCGCACAAGATCGGTTACGTCACCTTCGGGATAGGACCACCACTGCGACATGTACTGCCTCAACCATACCAGGGCTGCGTAGAATTTCCGATCAGACCGTACGCAACCGTCTACGAGATGCAGGAATCCGACCTCGACGTCCAGTCAGAGGCGTCATCCTCACCAAGCAACATCGTCAAGCACGGCTGCAGTGGACTCGGGCACATCGGGTATGGCCTCATCGACGATGGATGAAGGCATGTTTGGATGAATCACGTTTTATGCTTCGTAGGCAGAATGGAAGGACCCGTGTTTACCGTCGCCGAGGTTAACGTTTTGCAGCAAACTATGTGCAGGAAGTTGACAGATTTGGTGATGGCAGCGTCATGATGTGGGCTGCCATCGCCTACAATGCCAGAACAGACCTTTTGCACATTCGAGGAAATCTTACGGCTCAACGATACGTCGACGAGATTCTTAGGCTCCATGTGCAACCCATCATGGTGAACGTCAACGACGTTTTTCAACATGACAACGCCCGTCTTCACACAGCCCGACTCACCACTGTCTTCTTGAGACACCACAACATCAACGTTCTTCCCTGACCCTCCAGATCACCAGATTTAAACCCCATCGAACATCTTTGGGACGAGTTGGACCGAACAACCTCAACCACAGTCTCTACCTCAGCTTGCAGCAGCTTTGCAGGCTGAGTGGACAGCCATTCCACAGTATGTGATTCGTCATCTCATCGCTTCCATGGGCAGGAGATGCCAAGCAGTTATTGATGCTCACGGGGGCATACTCGTTATTGACGTTGAGTGACGTTAAACTTCAATTAGTGAGCGTGGACTTCGCCTTTGCATACTTTGGATGTTCAGCAGTGAATGTGCAAAGTTTCACACATGTCATACAGAACTACCCGGAATAAACTTGTTAACAATTTGTCTCAAATTTTGCCTTTTGCGTTTCTTTTTTGAAGAGTATATATATATACATGTACACAAATATTAGAAAAAATATCGTTAAATAAAAAAGATATGTAAGGATTTTGTTCTCCATGTAAAGTCGAGACAGATTGATCTATTATGTGATCATTAGTCAGACTAAGGAAGGATATGTCCGCTTTAATCCCCATCTTGTTTGGTTCCTTTTTCTTACTTTCAATAGCCGGTTCTACACAGATTTCATTTAGCAATATTTTTTCCAGTATTTTTGTTTACGTTTTTATAAAATGGCGTATGACGGTCAATCCTACTGAAGGTTGGTAAAAGAGTAGCCCAAGAATTGGCAGTGGGTGGTGATGACTAGTTGCCCTCCCTCTAGTCTTACACTGCTAAATTAGGGACGGCTAGCGCAGATCGTACTCGTGTAACTTTACGCGAAATTGTAAACAAACAATCCAAACCACGTAACGGTTCTTTAGGCTTAGTTATAATTCAACTTGTTGAGAGATTTTAAGCCAAAGTAAATACATTGTTTTAGTTAATTAATACAGTTTATAAACTAGATAATTGTCAAATTTAGGCTTAACAATGTTAACAAGAGGTTTCTGGTATTTAATCACGGTGTTGAGTGTTAATTTTAATTTTACAAATAATATAAGGGTTAAAACTAATTCGGGTTTAAGCGTTCCCAGTTTGTTAGGTGCAATATGTGTAATGAATGGATTTTACTTAGAACTCTAAACAATTATGCACTTTTAAGGAAGCTAGTGATAAGGATGTCCAAATTATATGTAGAGTTTACAGATTGGAGGAAAAGTTGGGAGCTATCCTAACTAAAGTTGAGGAAATATATCATTAGAAGTATAAACTGTGAAAAATAACAGCAGGACTTTAAGAATAGCTTAAGCTTTTACATGCAAGGAAGGCATCAGGTAAGATTAACAGTTACATTCAGGAAGTTAGAAAGGGTAAAGTTAGGGTTAAAAGTAATAAAGTTAATTGTAAAGATCCTATTCTACTGAGCAACAAGTTTCAGTCTTTGGCTTATGTGGACGAGGAACTATTGGATAGTGGAAAAAGGAACAGAGAAGTATGTGGATTATGATCTTAAATAGGTTATAGTTATAGGTGATTCCTTGACACAGCATGTGGATAGAATAATCTGTGGGATAAATAAGGAGAAAAGAGTTGGATTATGCTACCCTGTGACACAGGAGGAAGACATAACTGACAGAACAAGAGATATAATAAAGGGGACTGACAACAATGCAGTTTTTCTTATTCAGGTAGAAGCTAACGATATATGAAAGAGTAAGCCAGAGGAGCTGGTTAATAAGTACAAGGGGATCGTGAAAGCTAAATACTAGGCTGAAATTAATTTGTAAGGATGAGCAGATTAACTGTTTGGACTTGTGGGATCACGTAAGAGTGAGGAAGAAGCATTTCAGAATGGATGGTTTACACTTAAGTTCAAGGGCGGAAAATACTGGTACTGATGACAATCTGGGCGTTTAATCACTTGCTCTATCTCCCAGTCTAACATTCACCTATAATCTTAACAAGTATGAGCTTTTTATTTTCCTATCATTGTTTTAAAATGCATGTAGAAACAGAAAGGAAAAACCAAATTCTAACTTTTAGATGACTGAAATATATCTTACGATACCCATACATGCTAAACGTTTCTTAAGTGAATACTGTTTTGTTTTATTTTCCTCCATTGATTAATTACATTTTTCCATTTTCTTTGGCGTCCTTCTTTTATCTTTGTATTCTAGGGACCTATTTTTGGTTACTAATGGTTGGAAAGTATAATTCTTGTTATTTACTTTTCGTATATTGTATGTTACGTCTGTGTTATTTGTATTTTTCTGAAATCTTCACGTCTGAATGTAGTTTAAATATTTATTCTTTCTTAAATTTTATTACTGAGCAACTACCTTCCATAACTAGCAGCAAACAGTGAATGTGTTATGAGGTTAAAAAAATTATAGGTTCAAGCACCTGAACCTAGCTTTTAACAATCTCGTATTTGTTCATCTATTGTTACACAGCAGATTCTTAATTATGTCGATGTGCAATTGAAAAGGCGGACTATCTCCAATGCCTTTTGAATTAGTACACAGTTGTACACCACACATGACTTTATATAAGTTTTTAAAGTTTTATTTTATTTCTATATGTTTTATCATTGCAGATATTTGGATTAAATTTTAGAATATGATATCTATACATAAATATAGCTACTGTAATGCACTTCAGCAAAACATTATAGTAAAACTGTATTAAAGTAAATAACGATAACAGTAAGCACTGTGATATAACTTACAATTAAAATTGTTTATGGAAAGGGAAATTTTCTTTCTCTTCCTTAGTAGATATATTATTAAACTTGTATACATTTCTTTTTAAATGTACCACAAAAAGTCTATTTTCGAAAATTTTAAGAATTAAGAAATTGTTAATAAGTAGGTTAGCCCGGTGTTGCCTATTTTTATATTTCCTGCTATCACGTCGTTATTTAATAACATAGCATCATTATATCTTGAAAACATCTTATTTTACCCCAAAACAACCAATGCGTTTTCATTAAGGTAATACTGTCATAGCTGGACCATCTATTACTCTCGCCTTAAAATAACCAGCATAGAATTCTAAGAACATATGTCTTATTGTTTCTGACGCAAGTTAAGCAACTAACCGTTAACAAGAGAAGATCACATTAGTCGGTTTTAGAATAAGTGAGTGAAATATATATATTACAATATGATAATCATAGTATAACTGCCATATCTAATACCGACGAGACCATTCAACGAATACCTGCCCCCCTCCACGCACACACACACACATACACACAGTGACATAACAGCATGTCTGCAGACTGGCAACACAAGAAATTGGCGGGGAAGAGCAAAGATGGCCTATTGTGAACTAGATCAAAGTTGATGACGTATAATTTTTATCAATTTTATACAAGCCATTTACAAATCAAAATTGGGGCAAGGGTTAGTAATAAAATATAATTTACTTGTTGGCATTAATTGTTCATTATTACATGATCTAATTTTACTCATTATTCCGGAAAACTGGCGAGTCAGGAAGCTAGTTTGAATGTTCTTGATCTGGTTGAGTAATCACAGCGTTAACTGGAGAAGACTGCATTAGTGATTTTAAAATATCACGAGTAAAAATAAAGTAGAATATATAAAAATATATCAACTACACTATATATGATACTTTCAATTCCGATGAGACCTTTCGCCTATTGCAGGGTCATCAAGCTGATTAGGATACGACAGAAATAGTATTGGTTGAGACTCTGTTTATATTATGAAATTGCATGAACAACTTTTATAGTTTAGTTAGTTATATTCAGGCAATTTTCATACATTTTCGTATAGATTTTCCTCAGGTAATTATGGTGTTCTTATTAACTAGATGCTAAACACATGTTAATTATTTTTAATATAGGTTTGTTTGTTTGTTTTTGAATTTCGCACAAAGCTACTCGAGGGCTATCTGTGCTAGCCGTCCCTAATTTAGCAATGTAAGACTAGAGGGAAGGCAGCTAGTCATCACCACCCACCACAAACTCTTGGGCTACTCTTTTACCAACTAGTAGTGGGATTGACCGTGACATTATAACGCCCTCACGGCTGAAAGGGCGAGCATGTTTGGCGCCACCGGGATGCGAACTCGCGACCCTCGGATTATGAGTCGAACGCCTTAACACGCTTGGCCATGCCAGGCCCTTTAATATAGGTAAACGTTGCATGTGTACTGGTATTTATAGAAAATGTCATCACTTTGATGGTGGTGATATTTACCTCCTCAGGACCCGGCATGGCCAGGTGGTGAAGACGCTCTGCTCGTAACCTGAGGGTTCGCAGGTTTGAATCCCCGTCACACCAAACATGCTCGCCCTTTCAACCGTGGGAGCGTTATAATGTTACGATCAATCCCACTATTCGTTGGTAAAAGAGTAGCCCAAGAGTTGGCGATGGGTGTTGATGACTAGCTGCCTTTCCTCTAGTCTTACACTGCTAAACTAGGGACGGCTAGCGCAGATAGCCCTCATGTAGTTTTGCGCGAAATTCCAAAACAAACAATTATCTTCTCAGGGGTTTAATTCCCCTCGGTGGACTCAGCAGATAGCCCGATGTGGCTTTGTTATAAGAAAACACACACATACTTATCTCGTAAAATAAGTAAAAAGTTAATTCCTTACTTTTATTTCTGTACTTGGTGTTTGAAGAAGTTTTGGTTTGTTTTGAATTTGGCGCAAAGATACACCAGAGCTATCTACGCTAGCTGTCTCTAATTTTGCAGTGTAAGACTAGAGGGAGGACAGCTAGTCATCATCACCCACCGCCAACTCTTGGGCTACTCTTTTACCAATGAATAATGGGATTGGTTGTACCATCATAACGCCCCCACGGTTGAAAGGGCGAGCATGTTTTATGTGACGAGGATTCGAACCCGTGACCCTCAGATTACGAGTCGAACGTCTTAACCCACCTGGCTATGCAGGGCCCTGGGACTTGATGTCTAAAGAAGTTTTTTTTTATATTATTATTCCTTGCTTCGCCAATATATCTTTGTTTCAGGCACCCCTGTAAGAATATGACACTATTTCTAGTAGTTGTATTGAAAAATAATCATTCTACGCAAATTATTCAAGCCAAATAACTGCAAGTTATTTTGATATGTTTGTGTGTATGTATTCTTATAGCAAAGCCACATTGGACTCTCTGCTGAATCCACAGAGGGGTATCGAAACCATGATTTTGCCGTTGTAAATCCGTAGACAATTATTTTGATTCACAGTTAGTATCAGTGTTCTAGAAACTTTATGCAGCGAAATAAATTTGTATGTTTTCTTTTAGAAACACTTTACCATTTCTTCTGAAATGTAAAGTAATATTTTTCTACATTTTACTGTGTTAGTTAATAGTACTTTAATATTTACAGACTATACAAAAAAAAAGCGAAATTGAGTAAAGTATTCAAAACGAATACAAACAGAGAAAATGAAGAGGGCAGTGTTGTAGAGGGAGAACAGTTGAAGGAAATGATTATTACTGAGAATATTACGAAAAAGTTGGTAATGTTTTTTGATTTTATGGTGTGGAAATCTTATGCAATCTGCGTTTAGGAGGTTTTAGTATTGTGGATAATATTTTCATACTATACATTTGAAGTGTTGATGTTATATAAGGTAGGTGTTTGTTATCTTTAAGATAATCAGTGTAACTTCTATTTTTAAGTCTAGACATTTTTTAGAACAATAAATTACATTTTAATTCGTAAATTTGCTCTGCCATCAATGTTCTAACAGTAACAGTAGCATTACAAAACTAGTAGTACTAAAGGGTCCAATTATAATATTAACATTTAACATATTTTATCCTAAAACGTAGGCCACGATGAGTTTAGCTACAAATAGATTTTTAACAAATGTAATTAGTTGTTTGATCACACATTTTATGCAGTTTTAACTTATTTTAATTTTATCTTACGTACGCCCTGTCGTACAAGATACAAGTTCGTATAGTTACTATTAAATTTAAGCGCTTGGTGAAAACGTGAAAAATAAAATGTCCACAGCAGAATTGCTAGCGAGTTGTATTGTAATACTAAAATTAAAAATAAATCATAAGTTGTATTTCATCTTTGTAAAACACTGTTGGTAAGGATTTTGATTCAGGTGAAAAGCTGATTATGGGTTTAAGAGTGATAATATTTAAAAGTATTTGGTAGCTTCTGAGTCATTTTGATTATTTGATTTAGATTTATAAATTGTTACCATTGTATAAATTCACTAAAGTAAAATTAGGGATATACTGTGGCCTAAGGTTTATTTCTTGCAGAAAAAGGTTGCAAGTTAATGTGTTGAAAAATACTTCAATGACCTTTGTCCAACAGAATTTTTGAACTAACATAGTTTCATCAGATATTTATTATTTTGACTTTTGTAACCCTTGATTTGAATAGTTATGATCTAAAATTATTGTAAATTCACAAAAAAATATCAACAACATGCCAATTATGTTAATCTTGACTTTATCCTTCCTTAATCTGGATGGAAAAATCATAAAAGTAGTAAATCCTATATATAGCATCAACATTAAGTCTTGATATTAGAAACAAATGTTACTCTCAGTTTTTGTGAACAAAGAAAACTTGTCCTTTATCTATATTTCCAGTAACATGTATCAGAACAAAATGTTTTGAGTACTCAGTCATTTTGTAGTTTTTTTATTGAATACTCATAAAATATATTTTTTATACTTGTATTAATGTTTGTTTTAAAATGTAAGATAACTTAATGAGTTTTTTTCATATGATAGAGTAATGGTAGTATTATTGTGGTAAGAAAAATCCATTTTATGTATATATACAGATATTGAATTAACCTTTGGTATCAACCACATTCATCACTTGCTAGATATTCAATTCGGCCGAATGTTTGTACTTATTCAGCAACTGAATGGTTGAAATCTTCATATTTTCCAGAAACACAAAATCTATTATATGTATTAGGAATGTATAAATAGCAAAGGTTAGTCAGTTAATAACTATTAATTTAGCAAAAATAAGAAATTAAAAGTTTAGAGATGGTTTGACGAGGTACTGAAGAAAAACTGCTATAAATGTATGATAATCTTGTCAAAACATGGAACATGTATAATAGTTTTCTTCATTACCTGTTCAACTGTCTTCAGTTCTTTTATACTCTAAAAAGTGGATACTTTATCTCCAAGTTTAAAAACAACATTGAGTTAATTTCTTTTAGTAAACATTACAAGAAAAAAAGATTAAACATTTATTAGTGGCATATTTTGTGTTTGTGTATAAATCCATTACATTTTGATATTTTTCAAAGTGTGAACCCACTTTATGTCAAATAAACAAGTCATAATACATTCAAAATAAATTGAAATTTGTATTTTACTGAATATTATGATTTTTTAATTTTATTAGTAGCTCTATTTTACTTGTTCTTTTACTAAATAATCATTTGTTAGCAACCATAGTTTTTAATATAACTTAATATTTACCAAGAGTGTTTACTTAATACACTATTTTCTTATTATATATGAATATTAATAATCAGAGCACTGTTTTGCTGGAATAGTTTGTTTTTTTGTAAATCTAACCATATAAAAGGCATATTGCATGTTCACTTTTTCCCTAGTGTTTCCCAATCATATATAGGTTTTACTAGTTAAAGAGTCGAAGGTTGTTACATAAGGAAAATAATAGCTTTATTTTATAGGAACAGCTGGTTTTCCTTTGCTTCATAAATTTAAAAAACAGTCGTGATGCACATTGAGTTTTGAAGCTGATGACAATCTTTGCAATTACTGTAATAGAATTAATAAATTTTAGTTCAATTTCCACTTTAATAATATATTGTTGCTTTGAAAGTGGTAGATATAATTTCATCGGTGACAACATCTTTGTCATGACCTGTTTTGCCAATATCATAAATTCCTACTGATGTTTCACTGTACCAGTCTAAATCATGATTCTTCTGCCACTAAACTTTAATAAATGACAGTATGAAGGATGAAGAGTCATCTGTGTCTTCTGTTATCTATGTTCAGTTCTCTACGGATTCACAATGTTAAAATCAGAGGTTCAATTCCCCTCTGTGAACTCAGCAGATAGCCCAATGTGGCTTTGCTATACGAAAACTCGCACACACTTTCCTTTGTGATAAACATCTACAATAAATTAACGACTAAATTTATTAACTAAAAATAAAATCTGTGTTCAACTAGAATAACTAAAGTGAATATAGGTTGCTTTGTATTTTAGCACATCTAGTTTCAAGCTCTTTTTCTCAAGAATGGTGTTATTCTGTTGCTAAAGGGGCTTGTATTACCATTTGACTGATAGTAATTAAGAGTAGCTACAACTGAGATAACTTCTAAAATTGGGCCTGTGGAACAAATGTTTCTAATAATTCCTTCAAAGGGTTGCAGCAAGTTCAAACATGTCTTCAGTAGGGACCATTAATTATTATTGAGATGTTATTGTCAGGGGGCATAAAGGCTTATTACAATTTAGATGTTCTGAAAGTTTTTCTTAAGATAGGATGCTGAATTTTATCCTGTCCAAGTTTCTTTCAAGGCCTATTTATATATTTTTGTTTTTGTAGCTATTAATTTTGAATTTGCTAGATAATAGCTGTTGAAATGTGTAACATTCTTTCAACAGTAATGAGAGCAACCACAAGCTTGCTGGAATCTTAACACAATCAAAACTAGTACAATATGGAGGAAATATGATGTACATGACAGTTCAGCATTGGTAGTCATTTATGTAATTAGAAGATTAATATTTTCCTTTTCAGTGTCCCTTATATATTAGATATTTCCATATTCTCTCTACTGTGTCATCAGTAGGACTTCACTTCCAGGAAAGTATGTAATTTCCATTAAAAGCAGCCAGAATGTGTTAAGTCCATATCTTTGGTGATCTGTTTTCGTGTTAAACTAATAAAACTGTTAACTTCAGCAGTATGGTGTTGATCATATACACATATGATGTTCAAAACATAATGAACCATTCTCAAAACTAAAGCTATTAAGTAAACAAATTCATTTTCAAGAAAATCTTAAAGCCAACCATTATCATTTGTAGTTTTGGAGCTGTCTTTTAAACTTGCTAAAATTTACTGGTACATCATTCCTGAGGCCAGTCACAATGTTATATTTATGTCCTTTGATCATAGTATTATAGTTGCTAAATATGAAAACAGATGATGCATTGATATATAAAATCTATCAGCAGTTTTCAGTCTTGCATTCTTTATATATTATTTGTTAGGATAATTTACTTGGGAATTTCTATTGAGATTGTGCTTTCATTATCAAACAAATGCCTTCTCAGTAAAATTTGTATGTGGTTGGTTACAGAGTGTAACTCTAGAACTATGAACATTAATGTCCAATAGTTTCTTTTGTTTGAAAACACCCCTGCCTTTATTGTTATATTCAATAGGTGTTAAATGTTTGTTGCAGTTTCATGAATATACTTTATAGTAGAAGCTACTTCCCTTTTGACATCACTGAAGTTGATAAGCTTGGGAAGTTGTGCCTCACTTTTAAAAAATGCTGCATTAATCACGAAAAAAATGGATCATGGGTTATCATCGAGTCACTCTTAGCATTTATAAATGTCTCAACGATCAGTGTATGCACATACACTAAATGACAGGTGTAGGCTCATCTTGTGTACTGGCCTTTGTTAGGATAACACATGTTGACTTGTTACAACTTGCAACTTACTGTAGGCATACTATGGTTGAAATATAAATAAATATTTAATAAGACTAGTCAGTTTTTTAAGAAAATATTTCTGTGGAAACAAATATCAGTATTTGTACAGAGTGAACAACTACAATATGAGTATCTGTATCTTGTATTGAACTATTGTTGTTGCATTGTACTCACTCTCTAATCTTTTTTACCTTTTCACAAGATTTATCTACAATTATATTTATACAGGTTCTCTTGTTTCCAGTACCCTATGAAAGTAATGAAAATGTTTCATTTAATTATTAAGTATTTCAATTTTTCTGCAGCAAAATATTTGTTTATTTGGTCAAAGAAGTTGGTTGAATATTAAGTTTGCTACCTTTCATTCAATTATCAAAATTGATTTTTTCTTATTCCATGTAATAAAGTGTGGAATGCTTTTTTATGTTCTCAAGGATTCCATGTTTGGCTTTGTCATCCACTGCTAATGTAATGATTGATATTTTTTAGTATTTTTTCATTTGTTAGCTAGACATGACTCAAAGATCAATATAATAAAAAATAACACTGCGTGACAATTTTTTTGAAAAGTTTTGCTTCCTGTAAAGTTTTTGCTGATTGTGACAGGTACCTGGTGGGTATGCACAAATATAGTTTTGGTTTTGCTTCATCATGTAGGAATTCTGAGAAATAGACAGTTAACTGTTTACCAGCAATAACCTATATTTAATTGCGTTTATGTTTCTAATACGCTATTAAGTTCAACATAATTAAAAGTGGTTTGTTCCTGATTTTCGTTTGTATTCAATATCTGGTGCATCACACTGCAGTGTCCAACAGTAGTCAGCAAGCATTGACAGATTCCAGTTGCCCTGATATCGTTTTTCCATTATAGCAATGTCCTGGTGAAACTGAAGATTTGATGAAACAGTACGTGATTTTCGTGATCAGCAGCCAAAAATCTATAAGGAACACCCAACAGTGTTCAAGAAGCAAAAAGTTTATTGTGCAATGTAATAAATGTATATGTAAATACATAGTGTTATGAGACTTAAACTACTTAGACTAAATATTTGAATTTTAGTATTATAACATGTTGGCATTCTAGCATGAGAAAAAACATGATTTATATTTATTTTCCAAATTTTATGATGATTGCAAGATTTGTCAAGTGACAGATCACACATAGAGTATAGGAAATATAAAATATAAAGTGTTACTGAAAACACGTTTGAAATGCATTTAGGAGGTTCTGAAGGTTAGCAAATAATATTCAAGATTTTTGTGACAAAGAATAGTTTTTAATCATAACATAAAATCACTTTACACTGAGACTACTAACAAAAAAATTTATTTTCACAAACAAATAAGTAAAAATATTTTATTAAAAAATCTGATTTTTTATATACAAAGTACTTGTAATCTTTATTAAAAGTCTACCAAATTTCTCGGAGATGCATCTACTATTTCAAAAGTTCTAGTGCAAATACTTAATGTGCAGGTGTGTAGATGAACTCTTGTATATTATACCAAACCCATAGCAAAAGGGTTAACTAGCTTGAAATTACTTCTTATTTGAATAGCTGAATAAATAGTCAATAGTGTGTTCACACAGTAGACTGTAGCTGTAATTATTGTTGTCAAAAGAAACTGTTAACTAATTAATCCAATAATTGTACATCAGTTAAAGGAACTAACAGCAGTAAAACTAAAGCATGAGGTGAAACTTGCAGCAGTTTAATGGCACTTGTCATTACACAGTGGCCTATTTTATTGATCATAAGACCACTGACAATAAAACACCATATTCATAATTTTAAGCTATATTTGATTTTTTTTTTCAAAAATGAATCCATCTCGATTTTTTTATCATCAGTTTTTAAACATTATCACCAAAAGTTATAATTCCAAATGTCAACTGGCAGCATACACATGGAAACCCTGTCAACAGCATGACTATTCTTTTCATAGTGGTAGATAAGTTATTTGAGCCATTGAGACAGTGTAAATTGTTAGTTGGAAGTCTAATAGAATTTCAGGGTATACTTCTAAATATATTGATTACAAGTCAAAAGAGATAATTACCACTATACAAATCATTGTTTAAGTCTCCCTTTAAATACAATATACAGTTTTGGTTTCCTTCTTTAAGATGTTATTTTAAAGGGTCCATAGAAGACCTACTAGGATGGTTCTGTGAACAGAAGGATTATCTGTAGTGATTGGGATAAAATACCTCTTATATTCTATTGAAAAAGAAAGCTAAAAAGTGATGTTATTGAGTTCTGCAAAATTATCTTGAGGGGGGATCAGTAAGACAAAAGTCTTTGGTTTTTTTGTGTTTTATTCTGAATACAATTAAGATGATATGCTTATTTTAGGTTAAAATAAGGCTAAACTCCAATTATGAAATGTGATTAGCTTATAGAATGAGTCATTGTTGGCAGTAGTGAGGTTAAAAACTTTGTTTGTTGTGCTGTTTGAATATATCTATTTTCATATAGTTGAAAATCCCTACATGTAAGATTTTTTTACAAACTGAGTCAAGTGTAGAAAGTTTTCTGCCATGAACAGCTAAGAGGAAATCTTTTAACATTAACAATAAATATTTTAAGCAGGTAGTTAATGTCCCAATCAAGGAAGCCTGTTATGTCTTTGTAATACATGTATCAGATAGGTAGAGTGATGGAGTAGGCATCTAAGGCCTTAACATTTGCAATAAAAATAACCTAAATTACAACTTTTTTCCCATATTCCCTGCAATTTTTATTGTACATTTTAGTCTCCAATACTTTACCAACTTTCAGTGTTTAAATCATAAATTTGTGAATAGTCATTTTTATCTATAACCATTGGTTAGGTAATTTTTAAATATTCAGTGGAATTGAAGTATTTCAACAGATTGCATGTTGCATTAAAAAGTAATATTTTATAAATATATCTAACTATGGCATCTTGATTTTAGTTATTGCATGAATATAATCAATTTAATATAATAAACAAGAAAGATTGTCTGAAAAAAAATTAAGATGAAGGTAAAAAATATGGAAACACTAATGAAAGGATTGAACAAATTGGCAAACTAAATTGCAGCCTGATGTCCTGTTTATGAAACCTTCCTTGTGAGCCTAGGGGACAAGTTACATCATTGATAATGTTATGGTCTGTGGATAATAATTTGTGTTGCAACAGATATTGCAGCAACTACTAAACCAACTTGATGAATATTGAACAATTATTTACATAGCCAGGGGCTTAAATATGTAGATCATCAGTACAACAATCTATATCTGACAAATATTGTTTAACAAAGAAAAAAAAAGTGTCATTAGTTTATGTGGTTAACATTGTAAATGTGTCAGATAATACATATCTGGATACTTTCTAAAAACACTTAAGATTAGGCCTGCTTAGCAAAGTAACTGAGCATGTAAGAAAAAGTCCATTTGATTATCAAACTAGTAGATGTTATTCTTGCTGTAGATTCAAGCAATCCTTTTTTAATCTTGGTGGAAAAGTCTGTGTTGTGCTTGTATTTTAAGCTGTGTAGTTAATATTTTTTTCTCTACCTTGCATCATTCTATGTAGTAAGTAGAACTGATACTAATAAACTAAATACTGTAAAGTAGGAAATTTACTGAAAGTGTTCCTGATTGATAAATTGTTCAGTATCTATCATAATTTTCAGTTGATTGAGAAAAATTGTGAAGGAAGCTGCAGTATTTCTCTGATAAATGTGGGGTTAATGAAACTTGTGAAAAGGGGGACTTGACAATGTGATAACAGAGGATGAAATATATAAGGAAGAAAAGATTCCGTAAGGATCCCATTTGACTGGCCTAAAACTTTTCAGTGTTGTTTCATGTAAATAACTTGTACTTTGTTAGTGAATGACAGTGTTCAATTGGAAGTTTGCTACAAGTGAAAATAACATATCCAGAACAATTAAAAGGTAGAAATGGAGAGAAACACAGTTTTCCTTTGTTTGTAGTGTGTAAAGTGTCAAAATAAAACAGCATGATTTAAGAATAGTCTTAGCAATTCCTGATGTTTTACAAAGAAGTGAATAACTATTTCTTATTTTAGTGAAATACACATATCTCAAATAAAAGGATAAAATATTACATACTGCACCTTGTAATGTGCTTGTGTAAGATGTTAGTAGTTGCATATTTACTTCACTGTGGATCTTTCTGTACATGTCAGTGTGATAGAATTATTTTATGTAAAAACTATTTCAGCTTTGCCTAATTTACTGTTTAACTTTCAATATCCTCTACATTTGGAGACATGAGAGCAAGGGCTGGGCAATTAATGAAATTTGATTAATTATTGGACTCATTAGTTGATTACATTCAACTAATTATTATCAAATCAGAATAAGTTAGAATTATTAGAATTTATAATACAGTAAAACCTCTCTAAGCCAGAAACTGTACAGGGTGGAAACCTGTACAAGCCAGAAATATCAAAATTTTGTAGTATTATCTTGAGATTTCTCCTATAAAAGGCCCTCTATATGGCAGAACCTGCATAACACGGATGGAAAACTATCTTTCACCCATTTCATCTATCAACAAGTAGGATTAGAACCTGAGTAAGGCAGAAAAAATGTTTTTGATTAAATATTAATTTTTTTATTTAATTAATAATTTCTTTGAGTATTAATAAATTCTTGTTTAATAATTTGTTTAAATATTAATAAATTTTCAGACATTTTGTTATTGTAAGTATTGGTTAAATATATTCTGTTATTTTTTTACTGCCATTATTCTGGAGGTTGCTATTCAGAAGAACAATTGACTGTACTTTTGGTCACATTTGCTGATGGAAAAGTAGAGAAACCATGGATAATAGGAAAAAGGGAAAATTTGCACTGTTTCAAAAAATTTAAGGAAGAATAAACTTCCTGTGGAATGGGAAGTGGATAACAAAGCATGGATGACAAGTACTATATTTGAGGAATTTTTGAAAAAATTAAATGAAAGAATGGAACAATAAAATAGGAATATTCTATTTTTCCTAGATAATGCAACTTGTCACCCAAAAGTTCAACTTTCATGTTTGTTTAGTCTTTCTATCTCCATGTACAACATTAGTTCTACAGCCACTAGATAATTGAAATACAGAAAATTGTTGTTTCAGCATATTATTGCAAACCAGGACTGCTGTAAGAGAGCATCCGAAATGACCATGAAAATTAACGTGTTAGATGCAATTGCATTTTTAAGTCATTCAATCAAATGTGTAATAAAGTGCTTTTGAAACTGTGGATTTATTCTTGATAATGGTGGAGATTGTGGAGAAGTTGTTTGTTATGAGGATTCTAGTGTAATCCAAATTGTGATTGAGAAGATTGCAGATAATTCTGTGAATGCATAAAGTTTTGTGAACATTAACAAGAATGTTTTAACAGAAACTGATGAAATTGATTTAAAATCTATAATAGAATCACAGGATTGTACCAGTGTGAGAGAGTCAGAGGATGAGCAAAATGGAAAAGATAGTGAGGAAATAGAAATTCCTACTTCATCACAAGTGTTAAGTTATATTAACATTATCAAACTGTATGCAAAAATGAAGGGAGAAAATGAACTTCCTGAAAAGGCCATAGAATTGGCGTTCTCTTTTGATTGCATGAAAAAGCTTATTAAAAAATGAAAGTTGAAATTGGACATTTCCTTCAAATAAATTTGATTAAGATTTTGTGTACTTATGTATATTTTGAATGTCTATTTTGATTTTATTCTAATAAATATAGCATTAACAGTATAATAACTTTATTCACAAACATCTTACTTCCCTTAAGTCAAGTAAGTATAACATTCCACTCAAAAATTATGTATAATTAAAGAAATGCATGTTCCTTGTCTAAGCTGGAAATTTTACTCGATCCTGTGTGATTCCGCCTTATACAGGTTTTACTGTAATTAAAAACACTCATTTTGATTAGTTGACTATTTTTATGAGATTTATAACTTACAGAATAAGCTGAACAAACTTGAATTAATCAAAAATAATAGTGCAACTATAATGGCAAATTAGTAGTACTGTTTTTGTTAAGCTGATTATTGTTGTGACATTAATCAGTGACATTAGATAATTAATCAAATTAACCATCCATCTGTAACAGGAACTTGTATGGATAACTTTCATGACTTGCTGCCAGTGAATCTGGAGTTTTGTATTATAGTTGTTAATAAGAGAATTTGATAATCAGTAGATATTGAATGTATTAAAATTCCAAGTAATGTCATGTTCTTATGTGTGATAAATTGTATATAGAAATAATTTTTTTTTACTCATCAGTAGATGTTACAGAATCATTGAACTGTGTGAACTTAGTAGAAAATTGTAACTTAACAAAATATTCTCTGAAACATGTTTATATTAACATCAGTATGTTATCACTTCTGTTATCTAACTTTGTGATAACAATGGTGTTTTTTTTTAGGAATTCGTACTAAAGAAACTGTGAAGTAAATGGTATTGGTTGATAGCCCATAGTATTCAAGCAACTGCCTTCACAGTTTGAGATAATTGGACCATAAATCAGCATATTTGTAAAGCAGTTTAGAAATTAAAATTAATTTTTATGAACTGGTTTGTAATATGATCAAACACTATATGTAAGCAGTGTAATAACTTCAGTTGAAGTCATGTTTTTAATACTTTTTTTTTTCCTCCATTGAAATTTTATATTTAACTTTTGAGTCAGTTTTGCTTCATTTGAAATCATTTATTTTTTACCATTATAACATTCAAAGCAAATTCACTTGAAGCAAGAATGTTTTGTAGTTATTGTTTTGTGTAATAACAATATTTTGCTTTTTTAATTGTGATACTTATTAAAAAAATGTTTAAGAATAAGTTTTATTAGTTTTATACCTTATCAAGAATAGGCTACAATCTTTCCACAGAACAGAGAGCTCATGTTCCATGCTAAGTACTTCCCAAAAATGTTTTGGACATGCACCAAGCCTTTCAACAAAATTTCCACCCCTTCAAGAAACAATATGCACTGTATCAGTATATGTTGGAATGAGTATTAGAATATATCCCTGCACCAGTGGGAGGGTAGCACATCCTTCATACACAATACTCCCCATAAGCACTTGATGCATACTTAATGTTTTTTCTGTTTGTTTTTTTTTACATTGGCACTACATTATTTAGTTATACTATTTTTATTCTAAATTACAGAACTATTTTTGCATTTTCATTATTACTTTATCTTTCATCTACCAGTTTGACTTTATTTCTTGACCCTTCACTGTTGTGATGAGTCAAATATCCCTGTCCCTCCTCCTCCTACGCACACACGCACAAAGAGAGAGAACATCATTTTTTTCCCACATTGCCCACACTCACATCTCTTTACATCTGTATACAGGTGGATTGCAGACTTGAATACCTATATCATTTCCAGTGTCTGATCTCCAGAAAAGCAGTTTCTCTATAACATTTTTAAGATGTTGGTAGTTCAATGAGCATGCCTTTATCTTCAAGCTCATCTGTTTGGACATCTTGGCATGATCCATTTAGTAAGTTTTTTTTGCATTGATCATCTCTCAGGACCTCTGTTATCTTTTCTAGACTTTCTCTTTGACAGCCTGCCATGTTCTGGGAGTTTTAAACATGGTGGTTAATTGACTTTTTCATCCTTTTCTTTATCTTAAGGTGTGTTTTATCTCATTTTCTCATGCAAGAAATGTCACTTTATTTTTGCATTCAGTGCCTTTCACACTTGTATGACAAGGATAGGGTGATTTTATTCCCAGACTGCTCCTTCCTCTCCAAGGCTTGTAGTACCCTGTATATTAATTGGATGTCTTCTCCAATCATTCTTTTTTTCTTTTTTCTTCTCCCTTATCTGTTTTATTATTTCTTTGCTTTGTTTGAACAGTTTGCTGTTACCTTGGTTGCATTTCTTCATTTAGAGGTAGCCAACATTGTCTCTTTCCACTTTGACCATTTGGATTAAACAACTGGTTATTTCTCTATGGAAGATGACACCTTTGGTTTTGTCATATCACCTTACATCACATTCTTTATATCATGGTGTCTTTTGCCTCTGTCCATGAACATCCAATGGATGAAGTCTTGCATGTTTGGAGGTAGGTAATTCCCAGCACCTATGTATCATAGAATTTACTTCACATTTTGATATTATCTAATAAAATAAAAAAAAAATAGTTCAAAAGCCAGCATTGTGTGATACCAGTCAGCTGTTCAAGATTAGAGATAGCTTTAATAGCTTTGTCATAACACAGACAGTGAAAAAATTTGATGACAATGAGAGTTGAGCCCAAGATAATCAAGTCACAAAATGCTCACCTCCCTTAACAGCAAATAATGTCAATATTTCATTTACTTGGATTGTTGGAATAATTGGAAACCATACTCACTAGCTGTTTATCTGACTGTCAGCTTATTCATAATTTCAACTAGTTGATCATTGATTATTCTTGTGACAGTCAATTTAACTGTAATTTTAACAAATCATTTGTTAAGAATAGTTAAAGACTAATAACTTGGGAACATTAATTATTTGATTGGTTTACATAATGGTAATCAATGAAATTGCTCTCATGGGTAAGTAAGTGTAGTTATTAATTAAATTGTCCAATTCTCTCTGCACTATGGAGAAATATCTGAAAAAGATTTTCAGGTGAGGAAAATGTTAAATTTACCAGAGGTGGTAGTAACAAAGATGTCAACTTGTTAAAGTGACAAAACCTTTGCTTCTCATTTAGTAAGGCCACCTTCTTTCTAAAACATTAATATTTGTGTAAAACTATAGTTGTACAAAAATTTGCTGTACAATAAAAAAGTTAAAACTTTTATATGTTGAAAAATTGGAAACTAACTTAATGATTATAAGGGTCTTGTAAATGCAATTTTATTAGCATGGCTATCAAGTATCAAAGTTCAGAATGCATTGATCATGTGAACTTAGCTCCATGTAGATGTTAAGACTCCTGTATATGTGATTATCATTATTTAAAATAGTTTCATGTGCAGATTTTTATATGTGATGACTAATTCATGATAGGTGTAAGTATTAAATAGTTAAAAACAACTACACTGAAGTGATATTAACATGTTTTTAGTGATAATTGTTATTGCTTATTATTTTCAGACATTTAACCTGTTCATTTTTTTTTTTTTTGTTTTAGGACAATGTGTGATTCATTTTTTGGATCGAAGCAAAAGAAGCCAAGACCTCCTTCTTCTAACCAGAAATACTGTGAAAACCTCAGAAATGGATGCTTTTTTCCAGGGCCATTTACTTGTGGATCTAGAGATGTCCAAAATACTACATGCTGTAATTGTTCTGTACAATTTAGTCTTTTGAAACGCAAGGTGAGAAGCCTTCAGCTTAGATAATATTGATTGAGGAAATAGTGTAGATTTTCAAAAGTGCATATTCTATTGGGAATTATTTTAAGAGATGTATCTCAACACTAAAAACCAAAAAGGTTTATGTGAGTGCTGGAACAGAACAGATAGGAATTGTATGTAAATTTTTAAAAAGTACTATTTTGTGTAATGACTTATATTAACAGGTAATTGTATGAAATTATTGTATTTGCATCATTGTGTGACTATATGTGTATACATACATATACACAACACACAAAAGTCAAAATACCTGTCAACTGACAGGGAGTGTTTAAACTTAATTAATTAGTGTTTGTTTAACAGCAATCATGTTTTAAAGTAATAACTTGAACATAAACTTTATTTCAAAATTTTAAATCATAAACCTTTTTGTATAGGTATCAACCCACTAAGACTGTTTGAAATTGACTTAATAGACTGGGAGTAATTGATCAACAGGCTTTACAAAATAGAAATAGGGTTAAATTTGATTTTGATCCCTTGGGACACTTCCCATAGTTCATAATAGTTACATGCAAATTTTGATTGATATTGGCCCAACAGGCCAAGAATGGTTCGGGAGCAAGCAAACACACATTTTGTCTTCATGTATTTATAGATTGATATAGATGTATAAAATGTAGATTTATTCAATAATCACTTAATTTATTACTTTCAACTGATCAAATATTCTCACATTATACTTGAATAATATAAAAATGTAATAACTAGAAACTACTTGATTAGGTTGAAAAATCATGAGTTAATCAATAACAGCATGAAAAGATAAAATGAAAATATTGTATTTGTCTAATTATAGGGCAATCTCAAATATGGAAAGACCCCATTTTCAGAAACAATGGGAAAGAAAAAAGTGTCATAAGGTCCTTTTCAGATCCACAAAATTAGTATTATAACTGAACTGTGAGGTGAATTAGTTACAAGAACTAATGAGTTAAAGAAGTTGATTTGTAAATGTTGTACATAAAATATCATAGCAACTAAATACCATTGTATGGACTATGTTTTCCTAGGACTTATGCCATTTGCCTTGGTTGTGAGGGAAAGGTAGTCAGTAGAAAACTCAGTTGACATATTAAACACACTGTCTAAATATATTTTAGAATGTCATTGTGTAGCTATACCCAAGTTGGATGTAGTATTTCGATGTACAACTTTGCTGTCATATTTGGTCGGGTCGCACAACAATTTGAATAAAGTTTTATAATTTATCATAATTTAATATTTTTCTGATTATAAATTTTGTCCATGCAGCTAGATGAAATGTGCATAGTTGTACTTCTGAAAAAAATTTATTTCAGTACCATAAAATCTGAAATTCTATCAGAATTTTTTCAAGAATTTTTGTTTTAATTGAGAAATAGTGTGTAATTAGGTATAGTACATAGTTATGTACATTGTATACTAATGTCAAATACTTGAGCACTTATTTACTTCTTGTTAGGTTGCTTTGATCACCTACTTGTATTTTGGGTTAGTTTAGATTTATAAATTTGGTGTAACATCTGTGATCTGTTGAGGTTTAAAAAGAGTTATAATTAAATCAAAGTACTTTATTTTAGCTCTTGCCACCACTTCATGTGATGTTTTCAATACATTCTTTAAAATGTTATAATTAATTTGTTTTAGCATATGTATTGTTAACAAGTATTCAACACTGCTTAATTTTTTCAACTGAGGCCAACTCTCAGTATTTATTCAAATTAGAAATATAAGTAAAAATAGATTTTAGAGAAAGAAAATAGATGTACATAGTGGTTTTTACAATTAGTGATATTAATCTAAAAATTCTTCTGCATTTTCATTTCTTTTATAAACGAAAAGGTTTTTCAGGTAAAGCACATGTGGTTGGAAGAATAATTTAACTTTTTTATATATATTTATGTAACATTTAACTGAAGAAAATTAACACATCAAATAGTGAATTGTATGCTTAAATTATCACAATTTTCTGTGCATGCATTTTGATGGATTGAGAATTCTTTATCATGTGTTACAAAAGTAATTCCTTTTCTTATAGTGTAAGAGTTATCCTTAATTTTGTTTTACTAGAATTATGTATAAAAAAGATTAGATGTAAACATAACTTTTGTAATTTTCTTTGCAGAGAACTTGCTCATTTTGTAATTATAACTTTTGCTCTGCATGCCTTAGTAAAGATCAAAGTGTTGGAAAGCAGCCCAGATGTTTTCGTTGTAGTGTACTATTTGCAGTACCACTTGATCGTGCTGCTTTAATGAGACTGCGGGTAAGAGATTTACAGTGGTTTCTAAAGCACAAATCTATATCGACCATTGGCTGTAAAGAAAAAATAGAATTAGTGGAGCTTATTTTTCAAGATTCTAACCCACCAACTTCTTGTGATAGAACTGCGACATCTACTAATATTGGTAGCCAAAACCACATTGTATTTTCAAATCTAACATCTAGTGGAAGTTCAAGCTCAGCTGAAATTCATACAACACCTCAAGATGAGACCTCTGAAGAAACACACATGCATGTAAGTACCCATGCTATTGTATTTTGTAAGTGAGATGTCTATTACGAATACCATGTGCAATTCTTGAAATCTGCATGGCATGAGAAGCTTGTTAGTTATGGACTTTACTGGACCTTACTGAGGTGGTTTTAAACTTTCAAATATACATATAACCTTGTTCACTGAACCTTACCTAGGTGATTAAATCTTCAACCATACTTACAGCTTAGTTTACTGGACCTTACTAGGGTGATTAATTCTTCAACAGTGAATATAATTTAGTAAACTGGCCTTCAACCATATATATAATAAACTGGGCTTTAAGGTTGTACATGTGAATACAAGATTTAAAGCTAAATCAAAAACTTCTCTGAAATAATAAATTTGTATTAGGTAACAAAAAAGCAGTTGCAACTTTCCTAGTAAAGTCTAATTCTGCAAATTTTGATAACACAATTCCAAAACACTTACCTCCTCTCACTCTGTAGCTTTATCTCAACAAAAATTTCTCTTCTTTACCCATCTAAGCATAGATATGTATCTTACCTCACTAGTTCCAGCCTTCATACCTCACTATATTGCCCATAGCAATTTAAATCTTGTGATTTTCTGTACCTTCATCAGTGTGCCTCATATACCAGATCTGTGTATAAGCTCATACACTATTCCTTCCTATTCACTTTTCTCAATAGCAGAGTATTACAACAACAGTTTTTACATGATTGCTGTGGATTTCTCTTATGGTATAGTAATACCAATGCCTTGGACATTTTCTTTTCAACTGTGTTGAAAACTGTGTTTTATTGGGTTTTGAGTTTATTGTTTATTTTATTTAATTCACATAACAAAAATCAGAGGTGGTTTGGATATGAATTCTTACATTCACAGCTTTGATACAGAATCTTCTAATGCTCTTAACCTACCATCACTGGAGTTTAAGGTTGCTCCAACTTTGGTGAAGACCCCCTTTTTGTGGAGGATGTTCAATCCCTCATACACTTTCAGTTTTTCAGATGTTTCTTCTCCTGTACTCAGAGGCCTAGCTTACAGGGAATCAGGGTGGATTGGTGAGAACTTGGTCTCTATTTTTCTGGATCAGATAGCTAATCAAGGTCTCGGACAGATATTTTGTCTCCTGCACCATTTTTGCAACTAGTACATGAAGTTTCTAATGTCTTGAGTATTTCTCCTCTTGCTTATGAGTCTTCTTTATTGAGTGAAAGTCATTCAGTGGATCATGTAGTCTTTCCACTTATGCCAAACATTGCTGTGCATACTTGGAGATGTGCAGATCAATTGGAAGAGAATGCTGCCATGTCTTGTCTTTCCCATTTATTGGATCAGCATACTTTTGGCTTTATATTATTTTGGAGGGCTTATATTTAGATTCTCAGAGGTTTCATTCTCTTCTTCCTGTTTAAAGTTCTAGGTTTGATGCCTCTATTTGTTTTAACCTGACTCAGTTTTCATAAATTTGACTATCCTTTACAAAAGTTTTGCTTTGTGTCCCATCTTTTTTGCAACTGTTGTCTGAGGTCTTTCATTGATTTTCTGCTCAATTTTTAGAGGATTTTATTCACTTATTGAGTTATGCTTTGGTTAGATTATTAGCTTGTGCTCTCTCCTTGGTCTCTTGGCTGGTTTATTGCTAGGATCTTTTGGAAAGAGATGCCTTGCTTGAATGTCTTCAACTCTTAAGTGATGTCAAAGAAGCTCCTTTTCCCTAACAATTAATTTTTGCAGATATTCCAGTTTTCATGGAATCTCAGATGGATGTAATCTGTTGCTACTCTTCTTTTCAACACTGGCCTCCCACTTTTTTCAGTCTTCTACCAGATAGTTTACTGCAACTCCTATTTGGGTTCTTACACCTCTTGCATAAGCCTCATGTTCTATCAAAACACAAGGGAAATTCTGCACTTATGGGCAGACTCCATTACGTATGGAGTACATTTCTGTGGGGGGTCAACTCCAACAATATGTCAATGATCAGTGGGTTGTTCAGGTTCTTACCAGAGGATTGGTCCTTCTTTTCACATCCATCATACCAGTTGTCTCCCCCTTCCCAAGGATTGTCTTACATTCTGTTTTCAAGCACAAACCACCCATAATTTTCTGCTTATAGAGGCCCCAGACTATGTCAGCTCCTTGCTCAAGGGTTTTTATTCCCATTTGTTTGTAGTCCTAAAGAAGACAGGCTGTTGGTAACCTGTCATTGATTTTTCTCATTTGCTTCCTCCAGCCTCCTTATTGATTTACCATGTAGTTGTTTCTTTTCATGGCTTATAGTTGGTAAAGCTCAATGTCACACATGCTTACTTTCATATTCCAGTCATTAAGTCTTCACATCAGCACCTTCATTTTGTGCATGAGACAGGCTTTCAGTTTTCTGCTTTACCATGTGGCTTTGCATAATTTTTATCACTTTTGCATCATCTTCATTCATTGTTCATTCAAACTTACTATTATGTGGATGACTGGGTTCTTTTCACTCCTTCCCATCACTAAGCAGAGCTTTTCCCTTGAACTCTGTTATTTGAAGCTATCAAGGCTAGGTTTCTCATCAGGCACAAGAAGTCTATTCTTACTCCCACACAGTACTTCATCCATTTGTGGATATTTTTTACTTCATGTCTGTTGGGCCAAATCTTCTCCTCCATGTCTTCAGGTCATTCTTGTAATTGTCATCTCTTTCATCACCATCACAGGTGCTTTTTCTCTCTTTTGAGGATGTGTACATCCTTGGAATTTCTCATTCCTTTTGGTCAGGTGCATGGGACCTTTAATGGTCATTATGGATCCACAGGTATGCTGGATTGTCCAGTGACCCTATCAGCTTGATTTTGGCTTGTGGTCCAACAGAGACAACAAAACAATAGGTGTTCCTCTTATGCCCTATGTCTAGACATGCCTCTTTTCATAGATGCTTCTCTCCATGGATGAGGAACTTGTGTAGTGTAAATGGAATTCCAAGGCCTTTGGACAGAAGAGGAATCTTCTCTACACATCAGTTATTTAAGGTTTCTATGAGTTCAGTGAGCTATGTCTCTAATTCTCGAATTGTTGTGAGTGAATGTGTTAATACTTCACTCAGACAATTCTACAGTAGTCTGTATTTACTAACAAGGTGACACTCACTCCAGGTATCTCTGTTTTCAGTCTTTTGATCTTCTCTTTTGGACCCACAATCAAAAGATTGTACTTCTTGCATGTCATGTTCCAGGTGTTATGAATTTAGTGGCTGCTCAGTTTTCTCATCCACCAGAATTCTTTGTACAGAATGGATGCTTCAGTTAAATTTTCATTGTATCTGCTCTCATCATGGGATGCCTCTGATTGATGCTTTTGCTACTCATTGGGATGTCCAACTCTCATCTTTCTGGTTTCCTGTATCTCATCCTCTGGCTTTGGGCATAGAAATTGTCAGCCAAGATTGAACAGGTCTTCGTCTGGACATGTTCCCTGTGGTTCATCTGTTGTCTAAGGTTCTTGAACTGATTTGTATCTTGTCCTATCAAGTTCTTCTGGTGGCACCATATTGTCTGGGTCAGCATTAATTTTCACTCCTTCAGTATCTTTAGGAGTGCCAACCTCTTCTGCCACCACTCTGACTGTCCTTTTTTGTCAGCCTAAGTTGACCATTTTTCATCTCACAATCACCATTCTCTGGCTTTTATGCAGTCCATTGCATAACATCAAGGTTTGATCTGTTAGGTAACATCTTTATTAACATGGTCTATTCAACTTTCTTTGTTGGGCATTTATTAAAAGAAATGGTTTACTTATAAGTGGTCTCTTGGAAACAATTTTAGTACTTGTAATCCCACTGCTCAGAATCTTTCTCAAATTCTGACATGATTATTTGATAAAGGCATGGCACTTGCATGTGTTTCTCTGTATAAGGCAGTTTTATCAACCATTTATTGTTTTCAGGAAAGATATGAAGTTTGTGAGTTTGCATTTTTGACATTGTTTCTAAAATCTTTGCAACTCATCTGTTCTTTCCAGGTTCCTAATTGAAATATCTCTGGTTATTCTGACTAATCTCATCCATCTTTTGAACCTTTGATGTCATGTTTTATGTATTACCTTTTGAATAAGACCAATTTTCTTCTATTGTTGGCTAGTGGACATCAATGTTTAGATATGTTTACAATTCATGTTCACAGGACTCTTTACCATTTCATTTATTTTCTGTTGTATTTTGATCAGACTTTTCTTCCCAAAACTTCAGTGGCTATGGAAGGGGATAACGTTTTCTCTCCTCTTCATTTTCCCTTCATACTTTATATTTTTGAATGCTTTGATCCATATTTTTTATGCTTGGATAGAACTCTTCAGTGTTATATTGTACTCACTGAAGGAGTTACAGCACCATTTGTTTTGCCCATTTTAATCTTAAATTACCACATGACATATCTCTGTGCCACTTAGACTGGTTAGGTTTGTCAGTTTGCAGTTTGTGTGTATTGCTTACTCTGGGTTTTCATTGGAGACACCGAAACCTCTTTGGGTCTCATCTCTTCTAGCTCACCATATCTTGGTGTCCTGGCAGCTCTGCTAGAGGAGAATGTACAAACTCAATTCACTAATATCATTATTTACATGATTTAGCATTTACATCCTCAAGCTATTCTCTGTGCCCTGCCTCATTTGTTAAATGGATGAGTAATTCAGTTATTTTATGTCTGACTGTATTCATTTGTCCCTTAATGGGACAGTGGTAAGTCTTTGGATTTATAGTCCTAAAATCAGGGGTTCAATATCCCTCAGTGGACACAGCAGACAGTCCAATGTGGCTTTGCTATTAAAAAAAAACAAACAACATTTCTATTCTTTTTTAGGGACCCTCTTGTCATTTTCTTGGAGATCTCAGACTGTGGCAGGTGTTGACTGAACAGATTTACTTATTTCAAAATTCACACAAGCTACCAGTTAACCAATCAATAATTCTTCTGATAGCACAGCCTTATGCACATTGTGGGTAGTATACAATTATAATAGAAAACTAAATACAGGATCACTACTCATGGACTATCATGACTAAGAGTATTTTGTCTATTCCTTCTGACCCTTAGATTGAATAAATTGGAGTTAGTTTGCTTTTTGAAATCAGGAATGTGATTTACCTAATGTGCTGTCTCCAGATCATCATTTTTAAGGGCTCCCCAATGTAAGTATCCCCCTATTTCTTCTAGTTGAGTATAGGAGTTCCAACAACTCTCAGTTTGTAGTTGCTGGAGTAGTTGACAGAGGTTTATTACTCCCATTTGATGTCTACTCATTATTCCACACAGGGAAATGCCCTTTTACCAATAATCTTGGATTGCTCTCTTAAATGTATGGTAGAAACAGAATCAGCCTATATGGGAGCCTTCTCACACTTTCAGTTACAATTTGAAAGAAAGTAAATGTGTTTTGGAAGTTAACATTTTCCTATACCAAAAATCTATTCTCAATAAGATTTGCCTCCACTCACACTCTCTTGCCTTTTCCCCCAAGAAATGACCAGTTTTGAGCCTGTTAATTTAGATAATCTTGAAAAGTGAATAAGAAATTATAACAGGGAGCTTGCATGCAAATCTGTTATAGTCAGTACATTGTCATAGGTGGAGAGAATAATAAAACTTAAATCACTATAGGCAGTATATTGGGGTATAAAGGCTGGAGCAAGTGAAGTAAGATTCACATCAATTCTTAGATGAGCAGAGAAGAGAAACTTTTGTCAGGATAAAGACAAGTATTACCAAATATACATTTTTGATATAACAAAATGTTACTGTTCCCATCTCAGTTAGACATTATTAGTATTTTATTTTATTGTAAAATTAGAACAGACAAAAATAACATTCTGTCACAACCACAGTTCCACAAAAGAACAATTTATTAAAGTGTAACAACACTTGTAATAAAATTTTGTACTAATCAAAAACACAGTTAATAAATACATGCCAAGTCAGTACTAGATGCTAATATTAATGAACAATAAAATATAAATATCAATCTTAACTATTTCAGATAATGGAATCTGGAAGAGATCCAGAACAACAACAAAAATCTAATTCTAAGAAAGGAAAAAAAAGAACACAATTTTCCAAAATTACTTTTCAGTATTAATCCTGCTGACCTGGGTCTTTCTCTGGTCGCAGATCAAAGACCATGTCATTGCATTTGTACTCACATTCAAAATTTTATTCTACCACTATTTTTTGAATGTATCTCAATAAGTTTGATGTTAAATTGTATGTTTCAATCAAAAATGTTATTATTATATGTTAGTTTATTTCTTAATTTAAAAGTAAATATTTCAAAAAGATCCTAAATATTGATATTTGTTGAATGCATCATGAGTCCAAATTAGATTATACTCAAATTAACAATATTGACAAGCTAGAATATAAGATAAGAACCTTCTGTGATAAATTATATTGGAATTCTGTGATATTGACGTTGTAATTTATAATTTTTTGTTATTCCAAAATGCATATTTTTATATTTAACACACTATGCAAATGAGTAAAAAGCTCACAACTGGAAAAAGGCTAGTTTTATATTCTTGGATATGGTAACATTAATACATGTGCACTGCAACATGGCAACTTCTCTGTTAGTCAGAGACAGCTGAAAGTTCTATAAAATAAAAATATGTATAGATGTATGGCATTATGAGATTTAAGCTATTTGGAATAAATATTTGTTTTCATGCTGTAATTTGTAATCATTCTAAAACAAAAAAAAAGCTTTATCTATATCTATTTCCTAATTTTTATGGTGGTTATGAGGTTGATTAAATTGATTAAACCCATACAGAGATATAAAAGTTTTTCTAAGAAAAACATCTAATAATTATCTGTAGGGTATAAAGATTTTGCATGTGAAGTTTGAAAATTTGATGTTTAAAAGTATTTTAATTGTAAAATCAAAATTACTTTGCCTGTTTGGATAGTCAATATTCAAAAAGGAAAAATACATCAGCAACTCATTATTTAAAAGTTCTTAGAATTTGACACGTTTGATATTTCTATGTGAAAGCTTTGTAATGTTTTTGATAATCTGTGAAGTTTAATAAAGATATGCTTATCATATTAAAAGTTCTAGTATGAAAGCTGCAACAAGCATAGAATGGGACCAAGCCTGTATTGAGAGAGAGTTAATAGCAATATTAAGTGACAAACTGCAATAACTCTGTTTGATTCAGTTTATGAAGCTTATGGTAGTGTATGTATTTACTGTGTTAGGTTGCATGAATACATCTCTCATGTGATCCTAAGTTTACATAATTTTTTGCTACATTAATGCCCCTACCAGGGAAGTGGGTGTCAGTTTCATAATGCATCCACATATACTCAAAATAAATTTGATTGGCTGGAAAGTGAGTTAACATTTGAATGTAACTAAGAATTTATAGATAAGCAAAATGATAGGAAAAATAAAAAATGGACAATAAACAAAACCATAACCAAAAAAAAAATAGAATTTGCTATCTCACAATATTGGCAGGGACATATTTTGAAATTGTAAACATTTTGAAACAAACTTAAAATGAAATGTACAAGTTTGTATACACTTTTGCACACATTAAATAGTTATACTGTAACTTCTGATGTAGCATGTGTAGCTTCACAAAATTTGATAGACTTTTAGCAAAGATTACAAGTCTTTTTACTCAGTAAATCAGAATTTGTTCATGGAATATTTTTTTGTTTTTAAATATATCGAGTCTGTTTTTTAACTGGTCCAAGTGTGAAGTGATTATCATGCTATCGTTTTTAAAAAATTCTCTGTATAAAAAATCTGAAATCATTTATGTAATATTTTTTCAACCTCCTAAATGCATTTTAAATGTTTAAGTAAAATTTTATATTTTGTTATTTTCTCTACCCTAACTATATAGGTCTGGTCAATTTGACCTATCATGTAACCACCATAAAAAATTAGGAAATGTTAAGTTATGAATTTTTTTCATTCTAGAATGACTACATATTAAGATGTGAAAACACAAATGTTTATTCTGTATAGCTTAATCTCATAACGTGTATGTGTGTGTTATTTTTATCATACTGACCTTTTTTTATCATGCCTAGCTAGCATTACAGAAGTTGCAATGATCCAGAGCATGTACATGTTACCAATTCAAGAATTTTAAACTGGCCTTTACAAAGTAGCCTGTCTTGGCTTTATTTTAGTGAACTAGTATTTTGTAAAATAGTCACATTTCAGTTATAATATATAATACACATATGCATTATTACTATTTACAAATGTGTTCATAAACGTTTTTTTAAACATAAAGAGTAAATAAATAAGTATAGTAAATAATTATACCTTCAGGTCTTGATATATGTACTCATTTGCTGCTTGCCATAGATTGCTGTTTTATCAAATTTTGTATGTGAGGATGTTAAATTAAATATTTTTTTAGGTTTTATGTATTGATTCTGAAATAACAAAAAATCATAAATTATTTATATCAATAACAGAATTCCACCATGATTTATCAAGCTTAGTAAATAAGTTGCATTTCAGTGTAAAACAAAATGAAATTTTAAGAAGACAAAAAGATTCAACTTGCATCCTTCAATTCTTGTTTCAAAAGCACAATGGCTGAGAAAGCCACTTGTGGTACATTCAGAGCTTTCAGTTGGTTATTCACATGTCATAGACAGGAGTAAGTGTACACAAGGGAGCATTTACAAAAACAGAGCAAAGTGAGTAGACCCACTGTATTTGATTCAGTACACGAGCAATATCTCAATAAACAGAAAAGGTAGGAAGTTCTTATTTTACATGCCAGCTTGTCAGTATAGGTATTTTGAGTTCCTAATTTGAAAAGTATAAACCTCATATTTGGACCTCACAAGCATCTAATTTGAACCAGTGCTGCATTCAGCATACTATGCAACACACAAAAATTGATATCTAGATGTAAAGTTTCTATATTCACCATTAAAATAAGAAATTAAAGAATATATAATACAAAGATTTGAATTTTATCTTCAATTTGATACCAAACTTATTGACATAGATTCATGAAATAATAGTTAAATAAAAGTTTGAATGCAAGACAACAAATGCGATTACATGACCTTTGATCAATGATCTGTGTTGATAAGGTTGAGGAGAAACTTTTAGAGGTACAAAAAATTACTTACAACTTGTAAAAATAAAATATTAGAAAAGAAGTTTTGAAAAAAGAAAAATAGTCCTGAGTAACTGATGGGATTGGAATGATTTATGACATCCTGATTGAAAAATAACATTTTAGGATGTAATATTTCATCATAATCAGGTCTGATGATAATTTGTACTGTACAAGAATATTGTATCAGAAGTTAAAGAATCATGGAAAATACTTTGAAACAAGAAAGTGAAAATAAAATGTATGGAGATATGTACATTTTAGAATTAAATTTATTTGAAACACTGGATAGAAAGAATATTCACTATTGATGAAATAATCAAACTTGGAATACCATGTTATCTGCCTGTTTCTAAAGATTTGAATTTCTGTTTTCTTTGGTTACAAAACTACTTGCCAGCTAAGTACAAAACTTGTGTTCTTAAACAGATTTGAATTACGTTTGTTCAGATCATAAAACATTCTCACTTTGTGTATACAACTTCTAATTAATCCTTGTATCAAATGTGAACATGCCATGGATATTTTGCAATGTTAATTAATTCTACTCCTAGATGTCTTTTGATGTATAGAAGAATATATAGTATACATGTACCTTAAAGTTATATAAATACACAGCTACAGTTTGATCTTTTTATTTTATTTCTCTTATTTTAAATTAGTTTGTTTTTGAAGAGAATTATGTCTTTATTTTATCTGACTCAAGCTGGATTAAATTCTGTTAAGCAGTTACAGGTACTGAACAGAAATATTTAAAACAAGAATGAGAACATGTCTTTAGGTCGAAGATTGATTATCTTTTGCCATATTCAAACAACTCCCACCTAAGTCTAAAATAACTAGTAACTTCTGGGAATATTTGTGTGTGTGTGGGAAACATTCTGCTGGAATAACAAATGAAAAGGATCTGATTTTTTGTTACTCATCTGCAAGCCACAATAATACACCACATCAATTATCCAAGTTTTGTTAATTAAAGTAAATGTAAAACTAACAAACTACTAGTTTTAATTTTAGTTTTGTTTCAAACTGCCAATTGATTAGTCTTTTGGAACTTGTGCTTTGAAAAACTTAATTTCATGGGTACAGAATTAACTTTTAAGGTGCTGTTCTGTTAATACTATGGTTACTAAATCATATGTTTTAAACCACCAATTCATTTCTGAAAAAAGTTCTACCTTACAGAAGCAGTCAATTTATTGAGCTTCCTAATTTTTGGTTTAATAGTTTTTGTTTTTTTTATAGTTCTTGAGTTTTTTTTTTAGTATTGTGTATTAGATATATTACAATTTTTGTTTCTTTGATTTTAGCAGTCTGTTGTAAGGGACCAACCTCAACTAGGCAATACTTCTGCTTCAGGTATCATTAATGATTCAGAAGAAGTTAATAAAGATGAACAAGTCTACTTACAACATTCACAGAGTGATAAGGTTAGGAACTGGTTGGTTATTTGTATCATCACACTGAAAACTTCTCATAAAGAAAATATACATATACATATGTTTTAATCATATAAATATTTAATTTACCTTGCTCTTTTCCAATGTTTTTTAACTAAAGTCATGCTTTGATGAAAAATAACTTGTGTTTTCATTGTATTACATTAAGAGAAACTTGTTTTGCAGAGCTATTCATATAAAAGATTCAAGTCAAATAGGACATTGTAGTATATTTTGTCATGTAGTGAGCCTTGTTACTCGAGGCAGAGTATCTGTAGGATTACTTGAGAGAGTAAAAACAAATGACATTTTTGTTGGAAAAAATATAGAATACAGTGTGTGATCAATAGCATAAATTTTTAATTTACAGACATTTTTTTTTCTTTGTGTATTTACATGTGTCAAAGAGTGTGGAAAATAGTTTTTATACCTAAACAATGAACTAAATGTTTCAGAAGGAAAAGACCGAATCTTACCAGGGACTGTACATAGCAGTAGATGACATTCACAGTCCTAATCAAATTGACAATCTTAGTGCAAGACAGCTGAAGCTTATTCTTACTAGAAATTTTATAGATTATCATGGAATCTATGAGAAAAAAGACTTGCAAGCAAAAGTACATTGGTTGTGGGCACAAAAACAGAAGGTTAAAGGTAAGAATATACACATTATTTCAGTACTTCCTGTATGTATGTATGAATGTTATATAAATGTTACTTAGGATCAATTAGTTGTTCTGATTGCCTGCAAAGTTTGAGAAGATAAATTACATGTGAGAATATTGTTTGTGTGTTCCTTTAACTACAAAAAGCACCTGATGAAGAAAAATACAAGTAGGATAAAACATAAAATACTGTACTATGATTAACTTTGATGTATGTTTGTGTGTGTATCCATTAGTTTTCACCTACTAACGTCCTCCTGTGGGACAGCAGAGGGAGTTACAATGCTAAAATCAGGGTTTTGATTCCGCTTGGACACAACAGATAACCAGACATGGCTTTGATATATGTATATATAAAAAGAATATTAATACTAATAGAGTTTGGTAAATTAAAACAAAATCAGAAAGAAAGACTGCAAACCTAAACCTCTGACTAATTATATAAGTTTACTATGACCAAAAACAATCCAAAAGAAAAAAATGCTGCACTACTTGAAAGGATCCCAGAGTACAATCTTTAATGTGGGATATAAAATGTACCCTAGGTTTTGAAGGTGACTGCAGAAGTAGGACCCACAGTAAGGGTATGTTTTATATCACACATTAAAGCTTGTACTCTGGGATCCTTTCAGTTAGTGCAGCATGTTTTTTTTATTTTTGTTTTGGATTGTTTTTGGCTATAACAGACTAATATGTCATCTATTGGCATTTTATATGCACCCTTACACAACGTGTCAATCATATTTACATTTTGAAAATTGACCTGATTAGAGGCATCTTATTAAAAAACATCATGGAATTGGGTAATTTTGTCAACATTTATCAACTCTGAGAGCTTCTTCTGTTAATTTTTATTGGTGGTATTTTTAACTTACCGGCAAGAAATATTAATAAAGTCCTGCAATATAAATTAATTAGTTTGAAGATATTTGAATAAAATAAATTTTAAAGTTGACAAATTGAGATTATAAAATAAACTGCTTTTTATATTAAATTCAAAAATAGTTTTTAAAAACTATAAGTGTCTGAAATCTGATTTTGTTTAGATTAAAACACATTAGAAAAAGTTGAGTAATGGTCATTTTTCACTTAAATTCAGTTGTTTGTAATTCCCAAAACTTTATATTTTAATGCATTAAACATGTTTTTAGGCATAAAATTAGCCTATTAGGCTTAACCCAAAAAACAGTTTTCTATCTTATTCATTACAATTTACCTACAGGACATCAATAATCTTGTATTTTTGTGTATTTTGAGAGCAATGTAACAAGAAATGCAATATTGTTTAACAAATTGCATATATTTCAGAAAGGCGTCATCAATTAAGAAAAGTTTAATTTGCTTTCTTAATTTGAGAATTTTGTAACAGTGTTTTAATGTATGTGTTTCTTGTGGGGAATAGTAATTCTGCCCTACCCAGCAGCTTTTATACACAACATGGGACCTATTGGTCCATCTCAGTTGTTTCATCCTCTGAACTAAAACTGTCAATAAAGAAATCTTAATGCCAGCCCTTATTGTTCATATACTTGTCAAGCTTTCTTTTAAACTCAAATTTACTGCCTCCATAACATCTGAAGGTAACCCATTCTAAAGGCCAACCACCATGTTAGGAAAATGAAATTGTCTTAGCTGAAGGTAATCCCTACCCTGCTAAAATTTGTACTTATGTACCCTAGTCCTACTATTCTCACAGTATAGCTTGTTTGGTTAGTTTTTATTGTGTCTTGTAAAATGTTAGTGGTAGATCTTTGATTAACTGCCACATGTCTAAGTACAAAACAAATGTGTTTTTTTATGTAAATTTAGTCATGTATCAATGAACTACTAAAGTACAGTCACAGCCCTGTTTTTAAAAAGGTTAAAAGCTAGATGATTTGTTATGATGATGTTCCAGTCACAAAATATAAAGGTTTTTAAATTAAAATTTACATTTATATTATTTTTTGTATAATAATGTATCTATTCTGTTGAAAGAAATATCCACTTTTGTATAAAAAAAAAAACTACCCTGCACCTACACAGCTGCATTGTTCTGTCTTTCTTGTGGTCAGAATGATTTATGTTAATACCTTTTTTTAGCAGATTAATAGTTCTTACATATTTTTTCATGAAATTCAGTGGCATAAAAATGCCAAGAAACCAAATGATATTCAGTGAACACTAGTTGAATGAAAGGGGAAAAAAATGAACATCAGTTATGGTATATGAAGGATAATGTACCACATGTAAGACTCAAATAAAATATGATAACAGTGGACTTAAAAAGGTTCATTACATAAGAAACTGTCTATATCCATCCTTTCATCAAATTAAGCAAAGCTATCACTTACAACTTCCAAACAGGATAGTTGTGGAAAAGCAATATTTTCAAAATTAACTGTACACCTTTGTAGGTAAAGTAATATGAGTAGTAAAATGTCCAACATCAAAATTAAATTTCAGAGCTAGTGATAAGTTAGGAGATGCATTCAAAGTTGTGTCTAAAGATATTTCGGCCAGTGTAGAATAAAAATGTCCAACATCTTTTGTGTGATGATTTAGAACCAGATTTTGCTGCTATCATATTTATCAGCTTCCATTAATTGTTTCCACTGTAGTACGGTGAGACCACTAGCACAAGTAAAGGATCAGATATATTTGTAAATTGAAGATCTCCAACTAGTAACATAGTTTGGTGTCGTTTCTACAATACCTTGATTTTGTACTGATGTGAATGAAAAGACAGTTGCTTTTTCTTTTCTAAGCAATAGGATATTTGCTGAACAAAGATTCTGTGTCAATAAAATTAATAACAGCATGAAGAAGCAATGACTCCAAAGTGAATAAGACCATTTTTAGAGAATTATTTATCATCCTTTAAATAGATACTTGCAATCTTCACACAGTGCAAACTGTTTTCAGTGTACATGAGTATAGAGAGGACAACCAAACAATTAGCACCAGACTTGTTCATTTTATTTAAACTATCAGCAGAAAGGATGCAGGATTATAGGGTGTACAGTTAGATTTTGGCGTTCCAGAGTAAATGTTTACCGTGCACACATAAGTGAGATGGCTTAAGGATTGGACAAGAGCTACAAATAATTATTAATCATAAGTTTGTATGACCAGTTTAGAGATATTCAAAGTCCATACCAAGAAGTATCAACTTTAAAAGCATATCATTGTCATTATAAGTTTTGCCAGGAGAATCAAACTGCTGCCTTTTTATTTCTGTCACATCACTAATTCTAGAGTTCTCAAGTGAATTTCAAATGCATACACCCATGATCTGTAGTAGTGTGATTAGCTTGTACATACACTTTAAGAAACATTGTAAAAGATGACTTGCTCAGTGTGACCACAATAGATTATTTTGTAAGGATATAAACATTGCTATCAAAAACCACATGAGTGATACAGATGTTTTACTTGGAGAAATAAGATGAGTTCCACATTTATAAAACATAGGTTGTTGATGACTTCTCTCTTTAGTCAGTTGTTTAAAGTCATGGACAAGTACCTAAATTCTGGTCACATAGAACACGTGTGTGTAAAGGGTGTTTTTCAGTTAGAAAATATACAACTTTCCAGAAGGTGACATTATTTTGCCTGTAGAATAATGTTAGATGTGAACTGGTTTTGTCTTTGTGCTGTCATATCTAACCAACTTTTTTTTTTTTTTTTTTGTGAGAGTTCTTGTTGGGAGGTTGTATTTCTTTTCTTCATAAAATCTAAAATTACACTTGGATAGTTGAAGTAAATGCTTGGAAAAGGTGTTGTATTTATCCAGTATTTTAGAATTGCTTTGAAAAAAATTACTTCATAATTAGTCATTAACAATGGCCAGCATTACAAGGAACATATTTTCATGTTTTACACTTGTTTGTTAACTTTCAACTGAAAATCATGTAAATTTGGACAAACTAGAATATCAGTGATGTCGAGAATATCACTAGAATAATTACCATCTACAAACTAAGTAATATATGAATGTAAAATGAAGTCAATCAATACTCATGATTCAATAAATTCTTATTACTATGATATGATACATATGTATTTCCACAAATATTGTTAAATAATTTTTCAAAATATACAGATTTAGAGGGAGTTCCTGATGAAGATCTTTGCAAGATATGTATGGAACAACCAATAGACAGTGTTCTTCTGGAGTGTGGTCACATGGCTACTTGTACAGTTTGTGGCAAACAACTGAGCGAATGTCCTCTGTGTCGACAGTATGTTGTACGAGTTGTACATGTTTTCAGGGCTTGAAGTGAAGCATTCTTTTAAGAATGCTTGTTTTACTTGTGTGGCAGCAACTCCCCTGCCACTCTCATGAATCAGTGATGTCCTTCAGAAATTGGCAGTAATATCTGATTTTTTTTTCAAAAAATAATTCACTGAACTTGTGTACCAAACATGCAAAAATTAAAAAATTGTGAACCTTTTCTTTATATTATTTTTCTTTCTACCTTATTCATTTTGTTAAGAAAGTATTTAAATATATAAAAAAACAATTTACCCAAGAAATTCAACATTCATATTACATCCCATTTTTCTATTCCAGTAGCTCAAAATTGAGATATATTATTATAGAACATGATCATATCGATAAAAGATATTAAAAAATTAGGTATAGATTCCTGTGTTTTGAAAACATAACTTTGTTCATGGAAGTTTTTATTTGTTATTTTAAATTTTTTTATGCTATAACAAGCATAATACTTTCTATAAAAATTGCATTATTTTTACATTTTCTGTATAAATTTGTTAAAAAATATTCATTAATGACGTATGTATATAATCTTTGCTTTTGAAATGTACATTAAATGTCTTCCTGTGGTTAAACATCTAAAATCCTCCTGAACTAAATAGATTTTAAATTTCTAAAACAATTATATCATTGTTCAATAGAATTCTAAATGGGAAGTTCTCCATTTTTGTTCTACTTTTCAAACATATACAATGAATACTTCTTAAATCTGTAGTTTTTCAGGATTTAAAAATAATCATTTATAGGCTAAACAATAAGCCAAATAGATGTACATTTTTTCATATTATTGAAAGTGTGCATTTTGTTTTTGGTTGTTTTTATCAAATGTGTATACTGGGCATTACTTATAAATGTGCTCAACATATCAGTATGATATCACTTCTAGTTGGTTTATACTTTCATAACTTTTGGAAATACCTTAATATCTAGTCTGTGTGTATCATTGTATTTCTGATAAGCTGAATTTGTTATTGTGTTATTTGCAAACTGTTATATACTCTTTATACTGCAATGTTTTTCAGAATTTGTTATTTATAAACACAGTTATTGGTCAGAGGCTCACATGAGCTATCCATATCTTTATTAATATTTTATTTTAATAGTATATTCAAACGAAACACCTGAAATTAGATACTATTAAATGTATTCAGTTTGTGAAAACAGTTGAGTTAGCTTTGTATTTTGTAACTTCATTAGTTCTATTCATATTTGCTGAAGTAGTTGTGGTAGCAGTTTTACTTACACTAAGCGTGTTAAATATTCATCCACATTGTCCACTTTATACGGAAATAAATTATTGTTAAAAATATACTGTTTTCATATGAACATATTTTTTGGAACAAATGTACCTCCCAGGTATGCTTTCTTGGTGGATTGTTATGTTTTTGGAATATGATTAACAACCTGGTATTTATAGTGCCACTTGTAAAAGCTTGTACGTTCAAACAGTAGATCTTTTAATTTAGATATAAATCATATTAATTGCCTATCTAGAGAAGTCATTTGTCATTCTAGTTGAGGTTATATAATTTTGTTACAAAAACCTTTTCAACATAAAGTTTTAGCAGTGAGGAAACTAAATCTTTTCTCATTGGTACTGTAACAGTGTTTATTCTCTACCCAGCTATCCACCCAACTACACGTTTTATACAAATCACAATTAATAATTTATGTGGCATGAAGGTTTAGCATTTTAATACTAACAGTTACTAGAGTTACTAAAAGAAAAAAATTGTCTAAGTTTGATTTGAAGAGACTTTTTAGGGTGGTTGGAACTGACTCAAAAATAGTATCTTTATCATATGTGTATCCCACGTGACTGGAAGTAGAGCCTCAAACATAATATAACAACGACACCCAATGTTACTAAAAGTCAAAACATTGACCAGATGATCTGTCTTTACAGTGTATTATTAATACATACATATTAATTATGTAAAGTTGTCTACTTTGTTTAATGTTTATGGTACTTCATATGTTTAACTGCTGCTACCATTCATGCTGAATAAAATAATATTTACATAAACCAAATATATTAAATACATTTTTATATAAATCATTACCAAAAAACGTCTTCATTCTGTTACACACTATGGCTCCAAATTTGAATATTTTTCCTTTTCTTCTATAACACAGTAGTAATGAAGACAATATTAGTGTTTGAGGGAAAAAAAATTCATTGAATGTTTTTCATCATAACAAAATTCATGATGCAACAGTGAAACAATAAATTTCATTAACTAATTGGATGTGTTAAACTCTTACTTAATTCTGTGGTTCTTGTAACATGTGCCTTTCTATCTTGGTATAAAACTGAGTGTGGTGTGTGTTATCCAGTACAAGATGTGAATGATGCTATTCAACTGTTTCTCGAAGTATCGATTTTAAATATGTTCATATTTTGCATTATACACACGTATATATTTGTGTGTGTGTGTATATATATATCATTTATTAAACCACTATAAAGGTAGTTGGTAGTACAGTATTTGATAATAGATTTCTTCAGTTTGACATAACTTTATCCTGGGGACCTTAATTTTCATGAACTTTGTTGATGTTTTCTATTATATATTTTGTTTATCCTATGTATCATGTGGTGACCTAGAAAATAAGATAAAACCAAATTACATTTCTGAATGTTTTAACTTGGAAGTAGACAAGTTATATTGATATTAATATGTAGTTATATTTGTGCACGTAAGTAAATAACATAAGTATATTTTATTACATAATGACAATACTTGAAATATTTAAAATTAACATTTGGGTACTTGGTCACTAATTTCATGTGAAATATTAATATCCCTAAATCTAGTTGAAATCTTGTTTTATGTATGTACTGTACAGTAGACATTAGCTAGAAACATGTTAGTGTATCATTAGGTTATTTTATATGTGAGAAAACCAAAGACAACTGGAATTTTCAGTCATTCTAAAAAAAAACAACAATGAAATGTAAAATTAATATCCATAATTCATCATTAATTTAAATAGTCATTAAATGCAGTTACAAATATGTTATATAACAGTGTGTTTAAACATGCAGTTGTCCTGGGACTAATATCTTTTAGAATTGTAACAGAATTAATAGTTTAATTTTTAGTGTGATTTCAAAAGATCAATGTTTTGTATATATACTTATAATAAACTCCTCTACTTGACAAGTTTTACAATATTTTCGACAATGATTAGATATTTTAAAATTTTGTTACTTTAGACATCAAATATATTTGAAAAACTTAAATGGCTTTTGATATTAAGATATATTTCTACGTAGTTTCTAAATGATGCTTTTTGGTAGCATTGTATAAAACAAACTCTTGTTTTAAATGATTTTGTAAATGAGAATATGTTGAAATTTGGACAAGGTTTTATGAAATTTTGAGATGATAAATATGTATATCAGATACCAAACAGCTGTATAATATACGTGTGAAAAATTACAAAGATAGATGAATTATAAGAGCCTTGTTTCACTTGTATAATGCTATAGTAACAGTCCTGTGATTGAGAGGGTTCATGTTAGGTTACCAAAACAAATTTGAAAATACATTTTAGTGATGGTGTTGGTAATGATAATAATAATTTGATTCATTTCAGATTAAATAAAAACTTGTAAACAAATTGCCTCATTTTTGTGTATTCTAGGACATATTTAACAAACGTTCAATTGCATAAATCAAGTAGGAAGATAGTTTTATATTGAAGATAAAACAGAAAAGAGAAAAAAAAAAGTATTGTGGTGTTTTCTGTTTGTGTAATTTGCTTGCTTACTACTATTTCCAGAATTAAATAGGGCATATTTTGCCAAATCCTGAACATTATAATCATTTAGAACATGTCTGCAAAATGCATTATCAACTTTCATTCTACAGTTATGTGAAGTTTTCTATGGAATTCTAACATCTCCAGTATCCTCCCAATCTTTGTCCAGCAATTAAATAAAAAATGATGCAAGTACACTTTCCACCCAAGAAAAGAAAAGTTCAATATGCATGCACACTGTTGCAACATTTTATTACAAAGAAAATATCTGCTTTAAAATGGCTTTCAAAATAGCCTGTCTTTTGTCACTGAAAACAAACATGAAGTGCACAAAGAAAACCAAGAAATATGGTCAGTGAATCCATATTTTCTCTTTCCCTTACATTTTATTATATATACTAATGCTAGTGGGTTGAAACAATAAGTTCAATCTGTGTATACTGAGTTAAGTCAGTTGTAATATTTATTCTTGATGTCTCATTGGTATTGAATTACAAAAAAAATTCCTAACTCTCAGACATTGTCATCCTTATGTATAAATACACTTTCCATTCCAATGTAACCTTCTGAGTAATGCGAGTAGTATTAGCAACTACAACTACAAAAAGCACCCAGCTTTACTTAGGTTAAACCCTCAGTGGTACAGCAGTATGTCTGCAGACTTGCACTGGTAGAAACTGGATTTTAGCTCATTGTGTAGATTTGTGCTTAATTCCAAACAAACAAATCACTTGTAGTTTTTCCCTCATAACTTAAAAGTATTATTAGGATTGATACTAGCATATACATAAATTGAACGACAATTCAACTGTTTATAAACAAATAATCAAGCATAGGAGGGGCAGAAAGTGTTCGTGCATCCACTTTAATGGTCAGTTGTGTAGCCTATCAGGTTCTTTGGAAGATTTCGTTCCCCTTCTTACAGAAAATATTGCGAACATCATTGTGGCCAAAAAGCTCGATTTTAGTCTCGTCTGACCAAAGAATACTCTTCGAATAGGTAAAGGGTTTATCTACATGCTTTCTTGCATACCTCAATCGTGCCTTTAAATGAACAGGCTTTAAATATGGAGTACTACAAAGGCGGCATGCTTTGAACCCAGAAGTAACATGTTAGTAACTGTAGGGTGCTTACTTCAACCCCAGTTTCCCTTACCAGTTTCTGTATGTCATTATATGTTAAACGAGGGTTCCTACTAACTTGTCTGAGAACCATCCTCTTGGTTCTCTCTAGAATTTTGGTGGGGCATCTGGAATGAGGGAGGTTAGCAGTTGATCCTGTAAGCTTAAACTTGGCAATTATGCTTTGAACAGTAGATTTCGGCACATTACGTTCTGCAGCAATACCTGAAAGAGACACACAAGATTTGTATTTTACAATAATTCAGTTTTTTAAACCACTGTACAGTTGTTTCCTGTTCGACACGATGACCAAGCAGATAATGCCAAACTAAAACTTTTTAACGGAATACCAGTTTTTTAACACGGTCTGAAGTGTACGAACACTTTCTGCTCCTCCTATTTTTGGTCATTTGTTTATAAACAGTTTATTCGTCGTTTAATGTACATAAAAATTTATGTAGATGTGTGTTAGTATAATATTTATAATATACTACACTTCTATTATCCTACTCGTGATACTTTTTAAGTTATGAGCAAAAATCCACTCGGGGCACAGGGGTACAAACACTTTGTCCTAACTGTATATTCCAGATGACTGTATTAGTGTGTGTGTATTCTTAACTTACTTTAGCATCTTGCAGATGGACATAGTCTTCAACGTAATGCTTCCTTTGATTTAAGCAGATATATTGCAGTCTTTGTTTCAATGTTGCCATAAATTACAATCTGCCCATTATGAATTTAGTGACTGTAATGCAAGAGGGCCATAAATCCTTGTAAGTGAAGTGAATGTTGGCATAATTTAAAGAAATTAAAAAAGCTTAAAGAATGTGAAATAATCTAGCTTAAAGCAAAGTGCATAAAATTTATTATTAAAATAAAAATGTTAAATTTTATTCTTAAATCATTTCTGACTTGAGGTATTTTGTTATACCACATAAAAAACAAACCTCTTTAGTCAAATAGACTTAAAATCAATGAACATTTTTTTCCAGTTGTTATTTATACTTTCAGTACATAGGCTAACAAAGTATTAGGTTACACTTTTGTTGCTGAGCAACATGACATTAAAAGCCACTGTTGTCAAAACACTTGGCTTTTCCATAGATTAGAAGTTGTTAATCTAACTGATATTCTACAGCACATACTATGATGTGGTAGAACTAGCATCATGAATTTTGACAGGCTATATACATCTTTAATAAAAAGTCTGAATTGTATTTGTAATATAAGGAACCACTTTGAGGTGGTTTATTATCATTAAAAAGATGCATGTGTACATCCTCATGATTCACATAGTGTGGGTATAAAATTTAATGTTTTTTCCTCTTGGTGCCATGAGAGTTGCACACACAGACATGACCTTTTATTATTGTAGATATCTGTATCTTACTTCCATGTATTAGTTGTTTCCCTTTAAAGCTCTTGTTAAACATTAATTATTATAGCATTGTGGGTTCATGTAAAAATAAAACTGTACAAAATCCATTACTTGACACACGGTTTATGAAAATCATTAGTTGCAGAAGACACAACATGGTAAATTAGAAGCTAAAATTAATGCAAGTTCAGCTTTAGAGCACATAAATAAAATTATGCAATATGAGTAGTATGAAGTTGCTTTGGTTTGCTGTATTTATGAAATAGAGTATTTATTCAATACTATACTCTATACTATATGAGTACTTTTAAAGCAGATTTAGCATATAACGTTTCCTGTTACTTTTCTCTATGATGAAGTAATATTTCTGGCTCAATTCCAAATATTCATGTAGTCTTTATTCAATGAATAAACAAACTAGATTAGAAGGCACTAACATCCTGATTGGTCACTGAGAAAGTTATCAAGTTTCTGTAAGATTCTGCTAGCTTATTTTCCTACACCTTCATCACAGTTTGTTCTTGGTTTAATTGTCTTTATTCTGAGTGCTTCTTTAGTTTTTGAAAGTTCCAGTTCTTGTTGAGTGGTACCTAAAGTCACATGTCCTGTGTTGTGTTCAGCTATTGCATATTTTTCTGAATATAAGAGCCTTGTATGTAGCAATGTATTCTTCATTTCCTCAATGTACATTTCTTCACTGCAAATTACACTGTTTCTTAAGAGATGCTATATTGTTTTGTCTTCAAATAATTTCAGACTTTTTGTGGATTTGAAAAAGTTTTAAATTTCTAAAAACCTTTTCCTTGTAGTTTAAATGGGATTTAAATGATAGGGAGACGTTGTGTTAAGGTTCTGAAGTTGTCCAACAGTTTCAGTAAAGAACTTGAAAATAACCACAAACCTGAAAAATTATTGATGAGACAGATTTAGTTCTTGTACAAAAGTTTTCAAAGCAAATGCCTTACATAGATGATTAAGGAATTAACTTTTTTTTCACTGTCATAAATTAAAACATTTTGGTTATGATTTGGCTAAAAATTACAGACAAATCTTGTGAGAAAACTTAATTACACTATGTAACAAAATTTTTACTTTTTCTTGTTCCTGAGTAAAAGTGTTATTTCCCAAGTTCTTATGCCTGAAGTGAATGGAAAAGACCTATTTTTCTCTTCAAACTTTGCTTGTGTGGCCTGGGAGCGTATAATGAAAACGTGATGGGAGACTATATTTGGGGGCTGATATGTGAAAGTTATTTACATTACAGTCGCAAATCTCAAGAACCTACTCACTTCTAAACATTTTTGCTCATTTTTGTATAACTTTAGTATAAATAAATACATGTAAATCTTGATCTATAGGTTATTTTATTCAAATCTTATGTAAATGAAAATGTGCAAATTTGCCCGTTTTCATACAGAAAATAGGTTAATTTCTAAATTTCATTATCCAGGTCACAAAAGCAAAGTTTGAAGGGAATAATGGCCATTTTCTGTACTTTTACAACATAAGCAATTGAGAAATAACACATACTATCCAGGAACAATTTCTGTGTGATGTAGTGTTATTATTTCTGCAGATTTTATGATGAAACATTAAAATATAAAATATGTTATTCACATCAGTTGTTGATTAAAGTTTACGGGTACTCTAATAAACATGTTTCAAATCTGGGAAAACAAAATTTCTTTCAAACTTTTCCAGTTCATATTACAAGAATAAATGATGAATGTCACCTGTAAGAAATATGTACAAGTGTTTATAAGTTATTTGGTCAAGTTGCATGTACTATTTAACTTTCTCTACAATACCTATTCACTAGATGGATTAAGTTCTATAATATTACACATGAAGATGTTTCTGAAGCTCCAATTCTTTCCTTTTGTTTTAGCTTCAGATAGGAGTTGTGTTCTTTCTGCAACCAGTCAGGTAATGGTTTATTCCAGTCTTCTGGAGGTTCATCTCTAAGTTCCCAACTATCATTTGCTTGAGCAGCAGCTTGCCGCTGAAAGATTCTATTTCGTTCACTTTCTAACACATTTTTCTGTAAAATAGTAGAGTACCACAATAATTTCAGGGGAAGAAACTACTAATATAAATATCTTATTTTTCATACACCAATTTTGGAAGTTTTATCAACTGTCAAGAAACAAAATGGAATTACTAATACAATGCTTTTTAAATTCCTTCTTTCTTCTAATTTTTTTATGCACGTCTGACTGTTGATTACAGGGTTCCTAATAACATAAATCACACAAATACTGTCAAAATTGCACTTTATCCTATTAATTACTGCTAAGGATTCCTTTAATTTTTTATATGAAAAATGAATGATTTTAATCAATTTATTTTAGTCAATCTTTTACACTAAGGGTTATAAACAGACAAAAAAAACATTAAATTGTTCAATATCATGCAAGATGTAGATTCCAACTGTAATTCATGGCATAAAAAAACTCAGAATTTAAAGCTTAAACCAGTACTCGAAAAGGGTTTGTTTAAAAAGCAATACACAATTGCATAATACAAAAATGATGTATTCTATATTTTAAGATTTATTGATAACAATTCCTTTGGATGATGGAGCAGCCATCTTTAAAAATCAGAATAAACTGAAAACTTTTTTTTTCTTTGGGAGCTTTTTATTAAGCTTCATGAAGGTCGACTAACCTTTATTAAAACTAGCCTGGTACACACAGGAGGAAATATGTGCACATTATGATGGTTAGATTCCAGGACTAACTGAAATTTATTTCAAGCTACTTTATATTCAATGTCTCTAACACAAACAATGAAAACTATAATAATATAAATAAATAAATTTCAGACAAATTTGAAAATGATATAGAAATACAAGTAATATTTTGCATGTATGTATTTAGATATTTTATATCATTACTATTGAAAGTATCTGGCTTCACTCAGGTTACTTGGTTGATAGTGTGTGTATTCTGAACCTATTTTAACAAAAATGTATAACCTATATACTTTTGTGCTAAGAAACATAAAAACCATTATTTCCAAAATGCACTGGCTTTTTCTACATATTAGAAGTTATATAAGGAACAACTTCTTTTCTACACATGGATAAGTAAGTAATAGGCAGTTGGACACCCTCAGGGTCCACTTAGTATGGATGCAACATTTCAGGTTTATACATTGTTTACTCTTGAGTTATAGTGGTCACATATAGACTAACAGACATGCTAAGCTACTAAAGCAAATGAGAAGTTTTGAATTAACACTTCAGATATTATATGATGAAATGTTAACATCTCTTTATACAGAATAACTTACTTTCCTTTTAAGATTGTGCAGTCTGCCAAAGAGGTTTCCAAGCCCCTGCTTATTGCATGTGAAACTACATGAATTTCAATCAATGCATGATGACATAATCATGCAGCAAAACTTTCGACCAATAGAAGTGTCACACACATCATGCATAATGACACTTTCCACATTCACACTCATGAATCCTCATTCTTTAATGAGACAATAAAGAAATAAACATCAGGAAAGTGTGGAAAATGACTGGAAATGTGTGTATAACTGTATAAAATCCATTTTCAGATAAGGAAGATGTTAACTTCTGAAACAAATACCTCTTCACACAGAATGGCTAGAATCCCTCAGCAAAATTGGTTAGGACTATTACAAATTGTTTGAAGGAAGCCTAAAGGTTGTTAAACCCAATAGCAGGGGTTCCTTTGAAGCACACACATGGGAGGCTGCATTTTGTCTCCTCAAAGTACAAAAAGAGCCAAAAAATATGTCACATGAGATTGGGTAGGGGTTTTCACAAAACTTGTGAATTGTAAGTCTCATTGGCAGATCATGCAAACTCAAGTGAAAAGTAAATTATTTTGTGTTTGGAAATGAGTATTCATTTTGGAAATTACAAGTCTACTTACATCATCTAAAACTTTTGTAAAAGGTAAATAATTATTTGATGAAATCCTCAAATGACTTAAGCCAATGTACAAAAATACAGTAAAGATAATTTTACACTTATTTCTTTGTAAAAATCATACTTACAAATGCATCAATGTCTCTATATCTTCTCCAGTCCATGCAATTTTTAAAATCATTTTGCCACTGAGTACAGTCTATCATTTGACCATGAACAAAATACTGGTGAAATCTGGCCTTAATACCTGCATGAAAAACAGTTTTCATCTGCCAGTAATTTGTAAAGTTGTACATGAAACGTATAGGTTAAATCAAGCAAATTTTTATAGCATTTTGTTTGTAAGCATACATACAGTCATGAAGCAAATGTATTTTATAACTATGTTGTACACATACACTAAAGATATGCATGTATAATACACACACTAATGAACCTCAAAGTATTGTAATAAACTGTGTTTTTACTCTATTTATGCAATATATTACTGTATTTTATATCCTCACACAAAAAACAAAAATAAACTTATTTATAAAGCTGTTAGTGCTGCAAAACCATAACAAATACTCAATAAATCATTAAGTGATGTGTAAAAACTTTATTATTTGTTCTATAATGTGTATTACAATTTATGCTGTGCAAAAATAAATTGCAGTGTACTCACTTTTACAATCTTTATATTCTTCTTTATACCATTCACAAGGATGTACCTATAAAACCAGCATAAGTTACTAAACTTATGACATACACTACAATATCCAAACATGCAACCACTAATGTGTACTATGAAACAGTAAAATATTAAGCTTGTGTTTTACAAATAAACTAAAAGAATTGTGGAAATTCCAAAAGTATGTATTTTAATTCTTTTTAGTTTACCATACTCATAAAATATCAAAACTTGTAAGGCCAGATGAACCACTACTTCACTAAAACATATTTCAAGGGCCAGTTATAAGATATTTCTACTTTTACTGGTAGAATCAAAAAGAACGAAATATCAGAGCTGGGAAGTTTTTATGAATTAAATGAGACTTGATAAAATTATTAACGAATGTATCTGTTTGTGTCCTAATTCACGAAATTATAGAACTTCTGCTTTCTTTTATATAAAACAATGATGGAGTGATATATTGTGTATGTTAAAAGTATTTTACTTTTTACACATAGATTGTCATGACAAATATAGGTACACCTAACAGAATCAACATTACATTTTTGTAGCAGTTAGTGATCGGTTTAAAAACATTCTACTAATTTTTATATTTAAACTCTGCTTATGCACAGATAATTATGAATACTAATGAGTTTATGGTGTGTAATAAACAATAATGATAATATTCAGACAATTAACAATAAAAAGGCTGACTGCAGCAGATTAAAGTAGCACAAGGACTGTACAGTATTTTTCACAAAAAAAAGGTAATTTCTATTTCTACTTTACTTTATGGCTTCTCATCTCTTTCCAGTGTTGTTTTTTAGAAATTTTTCCATAAAAGCAAAGTATTAAAATCTTAAGCAATACTTCAACATGCTCAGTTTACAGAAATACATCTTAATTGTTTTTTTAAATAAGTTTTAAACAGTATATTTAAGTAGAAGTGCAATATGAATTAATTATTCATAATACAATTCAAAGGTTCAATCTTGCAAACTCAGATGATATTTTGTTTCTAGACGTTCACTGAGATAAAACAGTTGTACATGGCTTGCTAATTGCAATACTAATCAAGTAATAATTACACTCAAATACTATTTAGAAATGCATGAACATGAATCTTGAATGTTACATTTACACACAGAGTTGTGAAAAAAGTAGTACAATTATAATCAAAATAAACTCCAGCACAGTGTAGCTAAAAATATCAATGCAACAAGTAACCATTTCATACTACAAAGCTGTCTTTGAACCACTTTAATAGAAAGAAAAGTGAAAAAAATCTGAAACCCACCTTTTACTTTTCAGTAGTTCAATCGATTCTTTTCTTAAACTCATAACATCCCAGTATCCACTACTCCCAATGGCAACTCATCCCACTAACCACCCTGTTAGAAAAATAAAACTGTCTAATCTGAAGCCTATCTCTTCTTTTCCCACTCTTAAAATTGACATGTATTTTTACTTTTATTCTTCAGAATAGAGCACAAAGTTATCAGTCCTGTACTTTGATCTTTCAATTATATCACTTCTTAACATTAATCTCTCAAGAACAAATTAGTTAAAAGATTTTAACCTACTTTCATAAGACAAACTTTCCATCTTCTAAGTTATCCTAGTAGCCATCTCCTATATTCTTTCCAATAAGTCAATATAATTTTATTAAAAAGACACACAAAACTGTATACAAGTAAAATCTAACAAATTATTTTTTTACAATAGTATATATTACCTCTTTTGTCCTGTAATCATCAATAAACCTGGACAATTAACCCAATATAATCAATTACCAAAAAGAATCGATTGCTGTAACGTAAAGTAACTGAATAATTAAAACTGTATTTAAATCAATTAATGTTACAAAAATTTTCATCTTATTGAAATTAGTTTCTAATTTTTCCAACTATTCAAGTAAATAAAATACTGCTTATATTATCTTTCATTATTTTAAATTAATTCAAGATTATTGAGCCTAATCAATTAGTGTCACAACTCACAAAAATAATTAACTAATAAAACTCAGTGCTTCTAATTATTACTATTTTTAATTATTCCAACTCAAAGTATTATGTAAAAGTAATCAATTAGCTTAACTAATTTGATGACAAGGAACCCACTTTTTAGAAAATAAAAGTTTGGAAACAGCTTGAATGGGTAATTAAAAAACTTATGAATGTATAACATTGTACATTTATAATACGAATTTTTCATTACACCATTCAAGCTATCTTCAAACTTTAATTAGCAAAATGAAACTCAATAATAAGCCTGATAAATAATCTATTAACAAATTTTACTAATCAATCAGATATAATAAATACATCCTAAAATTTTATTAGCTTTCTACTACTAGCAACAATACTACATTGATAGTTTGAATGACTTATCCATCACTATGCAAAGATCCTAAAATATAGCCTGCAAGTTATGTACATAAAAATATAGTACATATTTAGCAATGCTTCCTTTGTTAGAACTTCTATAATTTATCACACTGTATATATAAGCTTTAGTAAATGGCTTATAATTTCCAGAGCATCTCTAAGCTCTTCTTCTGAAAGTAGAAGTAACATTAACAACTCTCCAATCAGGAACTTGCTCACTGTCTACCACCAAATCAATGAAAAATTAATGATTGGTTTGTAAATTTGATCCATGACCTTCTTTAAAAACCTGGAAATATTGTATAGTGTTTCTGTTTGTCTTGTTTATTTCTGTTGCCCTTATTCATGGTTATTAATGACCCGTGGAATTCTTCAAAACCAGAAAAACTGATTGGGCTTAACATGAATTTAGTTTTAAATTTCTAACTTTGTGACAGAACTATGCTCACATCTTCCAAAACTTCTTAGTGACAACTTGGTTTTGACTTTATTTATTGTTTATAAACAACAGATAACTTCATCATCTATCAATACTTTATTTTTTTTTATTTAAAATAATTTACACATCATTTATTACTTTGATCAGCAAGTTATTTTTAAGAAATACCAGTAGTCTTTTCAGCTACTGGCAGTAAAAAAAACTGTGCAAACAAGTAAATTACTAAAGCTAGAAGAAGGGGAAAAAGAAAGAAAGAAGTGAATCACTCACCATGTTAAAATATGTTTAATGGTAAATACGTAAATGACATTTCAACCAATAGTATTTTATCAGGCTCTTGGTTAGAAGAAATAGCTTTTAGAAGTGACAGGATATAAGAAAAATAATACATACCTCAAGAACATATTCTAAGCTAAAACAGAAATTGCAAGACATTTGTTTCATAAAATTACAAGAAATACAAATTCATGAAAATGTCAATATATTAAAATAATTATATAATACACTAAATAACTAAAACAATTTTTAAAAGAATGCATAGAATAAACCTATTTTAATTTGATGAGTGCTTCACTGTCAATTATATTCTTTTTGGTTAATGCCACTTAAAAGTCAGATACATGATGCTTAGAAGACCTTTGAGAAAAACCTAAACATCCCGTTAAGTTTAACATCTTTTAAAGTTGTCTTCTTTCTAAAATACAGTTTTAAACCTTCAGTTTGAAGCATTGTTACTAGTAAGAAGTGAACTTCTCAACCACTCGTAATGGAAGCAACAGGTTAGGAATCCTATCTCACAAATTAGAATGAAACAAACCATTTGGTGCACAATGGCAATAATGTCACTGACCTGCAATTTCTCCAGTTGTCAAGACAATATTAGAAAACTTCCATTAAAGAGTATCAGAAACCTCAGAAGATGTTAGAAATAGGTGAACATGAATGCATAATCCAGTTAATCCACAAAATCGTTGTACTATCAATTATTTTTGAAAAATACATAAAAGACATTAATTTTCTTATTAGTTAGAAAATGATCCAGATACAATGATAGTGCAAAAACCTAATGATTACCTGAGGAATACTGAACAAAACCTACATACTTGGGTTATACAATGTGAACAGACAATGGGAAAAATTACTCCAAAAAGTAGAAAATTGATACTCAATCAAAATAAAAACAAACTGAATAAAATTTGAATGAAAGTTTTAAATGGAAAGTTTAAAATTTAGTATCACTCTTTCATATAACAAAAACAAGAAATAAAGACCATATCACAAAAAGTAATGAAAAGTTAAAGCAATAACTGCAAAAACCCTGGTAAATCATATACAGTGAGCCTATATTCATGTGCTAGTGCTACTGGGGATACCGAGTTTGAAAAATGTGTTACTCTTCTACTGACAGAGGGCTATGATCTGTTGATGATTACATCATAAGCTGGTACAACACCCAGCGACTCATGTAGGGGTGCACAGAAACTTACTTGGCAGTACATGGGAGGTTGATACAAAGTGATGAGTAGTGTTTCTTAATATTATTTTATTCATTATCTATAACCTCAATATTCCAATTCATTTATAACCAATCTTGTCTTAAGTTCTGAAAATAAACATTCTGAAAATTGAGAAATAAAATGATTACCAGAAGAGCAGCAGACAACTGTGGTAACTCACCCCACAAATGTAAGTGAATTATATATGGAATACTAGTGTGACAAAAATAGGGAAAAATAATTTGGCTCATCAAATGAAATTCTAAAGTAACTGAGTAGGCCTAAGTGAACATTTGACAAAGAAAAGAACCATATAATGTTCATGATATCACTATAATCTCTACAGTGTAAAACACTTGTTGTACATATACTAAACTTGTTTCAAATATATATAGTATTTTTTAAACAAGTGAAGTGCATGTTGTTCCATTATTATTGCATTTATCACTAAGTCACAGATACCTGATGTAAATGAATTCAAAGCTCAACAACAAAAAACAATATATATATTTACACTATAAAACCTTTGATTGACAATTGACAACCTTAATATTTGACATCACTTATCCAATACTCTTGTTAAAATTAAAATAACAACAACTAAGGTTGTTCTTGAATATCTTTAAAACTGACAAAGTCATACACCTATAGAAATATTACTAAATTTTAGTAATTAGAACCATTTGATAAAATTGGCCATTTGACCTATCTTAAAAAAAAAATTTATTCTAAATTTCCCAAATCTCTTACTACTATATAAATTTAACCTATTTTCTGTTTCTATTTTTCGATAATACTAAGTAACTAGCCATTGAATAATATGACAGAAAATAAAAACCAATAATTATTCTCAAATATTACTTTGACTTATAATATTAATATACTATTTAATATTAACAGCAAAATTGAAGTTTTTATGAATATAACAAAACAATACATATTAAAAGTATAATAAAAGTAGGGACTGTCTGGGGTTAACAAAATTAGGAAGTCAAATATGATTAAGAAATCTCTCTTAATGTGTCAACCAATATCAAGATTTTTTTTTTTTTTAAGTGTGTTAGAAGTAAGTAAAATACTGAAATTGAAAATGAGCCATTAAAGGATACTGATGGCAAGATAAAAAGTTCTCATATAGGAAACATTACAATTTCTAAATTCATTCTCTCTTGAGAAAAAAACGGTAGAAGATAAACTTATGGGATTTTGCAAAATTATATGGGAGATCAATAGAATAAAGGCCTTTGACTTTGTGCTCTATTCTGAATACAAAAGAGAAGGAACTTATCAAACATTAAAAAAAGGCAAATCAAGCCTCAGTTTAAACAGTTTTCCTTTCCCAACAGAGATTAACATTAGCAATAGCAGAGGTTGGCATGTTTTGCAAATATAAAAAATAAAAAAAATAGATACATGAATATTAACTGATCATACTATCTTATATTAGCACTACAATGTTTGCCTCCAGATTATATGTCTGAAATAAGAAAGAAAATTGACTACACATGAAAAAAAATGTGTTTACAGTTTTAATGCCATATACTTTGTAAAGGTAATCATTAACATTATTTCAAAACCAAATAAAACTGGTCATCATAGTCATTTTCCCCCAAGAAGGTATTTTCCTTATGCCTACAGATAAGTCCTATATATAAAACAAGAAACCAAGTAGTTTCAGCTTTGAAACCACTTCCTATTTTACATTCATTGTAAAGATAACCAAGAAAATTACTTTATGAAATTTTGTCTTCCAGGTGGTGTTTCACATATATATCACAAATGATGGTTTACTAAAGAGATTTTACTCAAAAGAATCTCCCTCATTATATTAATGTAAGCCCAGGTTATATGCTGAAGATCAGATTAACATCTGTAAACCTCTTGTTATAAGTATCGTATTTCAATGCCACAGGCTTCTTGCTTAAGAGCTTTAATAAGGTTAAGCATGTGCCTTATTATGCCATTGTTCATAAACATCTGAAAAGTAAGAGAGAAATCCTCAATAGTTACAGCATTTGAAATTCTTTTAAGCAGGATTACAGTAATTTAATGTATGAGACCTTGGGCATGGTCAAATACATCAAGCAAAAGGGTTTGACCTCCTGAGCCCAAAACTGTAATTAGATCTCAAAATTGGTCAAGAGATGACAGAGTTGTAGGTTAAAAGTTTGTACCAGAAAAAAACTCAGGACTATTCTATGATCCACTATGCCATGGCTATAAAGGTAAAACACCATGTCCTCTATAAAAGTTTGTTTGCTCTTATATATTCAAGAAATATTTATTTGACAACCATCTGTGCTAGCTGTCCCTAACTTGGAAGTGACAGATTAGAGAAAAGGCAGCTAGTCAACATTACTCTCCACCAACTGTGGAGTCACTCTTTTATCAGTGAAAAGTGTGATAAACAGTCACATTATAATGCCTCAACAGCTGAAATATTAAGCATATTTTGTCACAAGATTTGAATTTGTAGCACAAAAATTACAATTCAAGCACCCTAACCACCAGGCTATGCCAAGGCTACCTCTAGCAGAGTTAATTAATAACCATGATTCCTGTTTTAACATTTTTCCACAGTTATTTTTATAGAGATTATTAAGGAATAATGAAGAACCTTTACAACATTTGTGTTTTCACAGATTTTTTGTCAGGACTTACTACTTTCTACACTATTGGCAATAATAAATTATGAATTAATGTTAAACTATCTAAACAACATATATGTTGGAAAATGCAAAAACACACTTTACTTTGATGCAAATTTTATTATTCTTTAACAGATTGAAAGATCCTCTTAAGATACCATGTTACATGGTTGAAAGACCACTGGAACGTCTAAATACACAAACCACTCAAGATCCAAGAGTTGGTAAGCAACAGAAAAGGAGTCAGTGTTCGTATAAGTGAGACTTTAATGACAGATAACAGAAACACAAAACAGAAAGTTGCCTATTAGCAAGCATTTAGAAGAAATTTAAAAGGCATGTAAAAGTTAGTAAAAAAACCTTAACAAAACCATAAATACTAAAAATGAGATTTTCTGTGAAGAAATAAGTAAGTAAGTAATGAATTACTACATGAGTATTTGTCCACTGAGGAACTGGCTTAGCTATGAAAACTAACAAGCAATCAAAGAAACCAACCATCACTTGACAAAAGCAAAAGTGATAACGCATGATAGTAACTTCCTTACGAAACCTAATTTAATATGGCTGAAAGAAATTCTGTTTCAATTAGTAAAAAATTATTGTTACAGAACTGTTAAGAGCTTTAGCATGTTAAAGAGTACACAGAATGAAAAGGAAAAACTTAGAATTAACCTTAGAAATAAAAAAAACCAATGAAATGAAAATGCAGGTTAGGTGAAAACAGTGAATTATCCAAAGTCTGTTATAAATGAAGTATGAAAAACTGTATCAAATGTTTTTCTTAGAATATGTTAACATATTCAACCATTTGATTAAACAGAAATATGCCTCAAAGAATACTGGTTTTTTGAAGTATTATTAAACTGAAATCATTCAAAGCATGAAAAACTAGAGAAAAGAGAAATAAGCCATTCTCTGCAGATACTTGGTTAATGTCAAAATATATTAGCACTGAAAGAGCACTACACTCATTAAGGTTGAATCATCGTTATAACAATTTATTAGTTTTTATTTAACATCATCAGGTGATAAGTGAACATGGTATTAAAATTAAGTCTCATATGTACTTAATTATTTATCTGCAACTAAAAAAAAAAAGAAATTTAACAAGTGTTTCCTAAATATAACTTATATGACTATGCCACTTATGTCTGTCTATTTATAACAAGATCATTTTAACTTTTCAAATAAATACATGCCTAGTATAGGAATGGATTACCACATATACACATTGTTTTTCGATAGATTGATTCTGAAAAGGTGTCAGTCAACATAACAGACAAGAACAAGACAAAAAGCACACCAAAAATATTAAATACTTGAAGATTCACCTTACAAAGATCTTATTAATATGGGAATCTGCTCAAAAATATTGAAAACTATTTGTGGTAAAATCTAGTTAACATGTTCGCTGCTACCGTCTGTTACAGGTGCTGAAAAAGTTGGGTACAGTATTGTGTTTTCAAGTTAAAGATTAGTAATAACAACAATAAATCAAAAATGTGATTTTTATATATTTTTTTCTATTTAAGATACATGCATTCTCAGCATTATATAAATATTTATGGAGGTAAAGTGCTGCAGATGTAAATGTGCATCTAGAAATTCATTTAGATAAAATTTGTAGAAAAATATTTTTATTAAACAAATATAAAATTGATTGAAATATGTATTTATCATGAAATATACATCACATGATGAACACATCAACATTTTTTTATGAAACAATTTCAAGCACTGATCCAAAGTCTGAATGATTCTGGATATGTTTCACAGTAACAAACTGAATATTTGCATTTCTCCTTTTCACTACATAATCTGCATCCTCTCCTCCCATTTATCATTACTTTACCACTTGAACCAATTTTGCATTTTCTTGGCAAATGTTCAATATTTTCAGCTTTTGGTAAGTCACTTTATTACTGCCAGACAAAAATTCCATTTTTTTTTCCCAGAATACTAATCATACAAATAAAACAAATTTAGTAGTCATTTGTAATATATGAATATATATGTGTTATACTATATCACAGTTTTTTTTTCTAAAGCAAGAGTAATAAGATAACATCTAATCTTGCCTGTCAATCCCACTTATATTCATTGAAATATGAAGTGAAACATCTATATTTAATGTTTACAGTCACAATACTCTACAATCAATGTCCATTTCGAATGATGGTCAGGAATATCAACTAGTTGGGGAAGCACTTGTGCATCATGAGCATGTGAAAATGAATACTAAAAGCTCACATGTACATGTTACTGCTCACTGTAGATCAAGAATGCTAAAAACCCACTAATAAAACCAAGGTTTCATATAAGTAACATTGTAAATTGTACCATATCATGTACAGAAGTTCCAAAATGAATATTATTCCTTCACTTATCTAATTGTAAATCATGAACATTGGTCACTCTTAACCAAACTGATGTATTTTCATGTATTTTCAAAAATATTATACAAAATGTAAATGTACTTTTAACATGATGGATTCTATGTTTAGTGTTAAAATGATGTGCCTTTTAACATATATAAATAAACAGCATAATATAGTGACCTATATAATAAATAAGTAACTGTATACTATCTGATATTGCTCTTTCTGTAAGGCTACTTTATTATTAATATGTGAGAAAGAAATGAACACTGTAGTACTCCAACTTGTGATTAGCCAGATTTAAAGAGAATGTTCAGCTTCATAATAATTTTAGTTATTTACAAGAAAATAACTATTAACTATTACTCTCAACAATAGTTTTCATTATTGTTAAACAATATTTTACTAGAAACTTGTCTTCAAAAAATAATAACTTTATAATCTATATATTAAAACACTATTTTCAACCTATTAATTTCTAATTTACTTTCAATACTCTAAAAATCATTATTCACTCTTGAACAAATTATCACAACAAAAATAGTTTTCTGTAGTTTCCTTTTCACATCTAAGCACAGTAACTATTATTCCATATATGAAGCAAAATCTAAAAACCTTTTCTTGGCATGTTTGATGTGATTCACATCATAAACCTCAAAATATGTTGTGAAATGTATAAAAATAAAAAAATTAAGCAATTCAAAAACCTTGAGGAGATAGAACTTCTGTTGGTATAGCTATAACTTGCATTTTAAGTGGACATTAAGTTTCTCTATTAAACCAGATATAAAGTATTTCACACTATAAGCAAAACATGTAAAACCATTACGTTATTAGACCTAGTAACACAAAGTCTTCTGTAAAGAATTGGTACTTGTACAGTATTTCCCCAGTAACATATCAAGTATTACAGACACATCTATTTGTAGCAGCTTAGTTGATAACTCTAGGATATTACAATTCTTGATCATAATGTCAATTAGAATACCTTCAATATCATTATAGTTACACTTCTTTATGGATCAAATAAGTAAAAAAAATTAAATATAAAATACTGAGTTATCAACTAAACTACTACAAATGGATGCATGTCTAACATTCAACACTTTACTGGGAAAATTCTGTACAAGTACCAAGAATTAAATAATATTCAATATCTTTCAATTCATAATCACTACTAACACTAGTAATATCATGATTTTAACTTATGATAAAATATTCAAAGGAAGTAACAACACAATTTGATTCAAACAAAGTTTTTGAAGTTTTTAAAAAAACTGTCAGAAAAATTCAGTATCAAGATTTTTTTTTCTTCCACTGTTTTGAATATTTCTGGAAAATACCCTCTACAGTTTTATTTTGGAGTCTATAGTATAACTTCTAAGTACTGCTGCAAATTAATATAACACCATTATTAACTTCAATAAGTAACATTCACCAACATTAGTAATGGCCAATCTTCAGATACGTTTCACTCGTTGTTACAGTTTCCATGTCTTTAACTTTAAAATGAATCCACTTGTAATGTTAAAAACGGTCTTATCCAGCCACTATATATAAATGTAGATAAATGGCAATGAATAATAGTTACTTACCAACCACGCATCATTAGGTAGACCATCAGAAGCAACACCTATTGTTTCGAAATCAAGAGTGCTAGAAGCCGCCGCCATCTTGAGATGGTTTTATATAATTTCTCAATATTACGTAGAGCACAGTAAGTGCATCTGTCGGGTAGTCAAAAGGGTGCGAGTTTTCTTGTACCAAAGCCACATTGGTTTATCTGCTGAGTCCACCGAGGGGAGTCGAACCCGTGATTTTAACATTGTAAATCCATAAACTTATCGCTGTACTAGCGGTAGTCAAAACGAAAAAATATGTATATATATATTATATATTTAGAGGGCATTTGTTCGTTTTCTTACATCTTTAAAACGGTCTTAAAAATTAAGTAGATGGCTTGGAATAAAATGGGTTGGTTTGGTTTGGTTTTTGGAATTTCGCACAAAGCTACTCGAGGGCTATCTGTGCTAGCCGTCCCTAATTTAGCAGTGTAAGACTAGAGGGAAGGCAGCTAGTCATCACCACCCACCGCCAACTCTTGGGCTATTCTTTTACCAACGAACAGTGGGATTGACCGTAACATTATAACGCCCCTACGGCTGAAAAGGCGAGCATGTTTGGTGCGACGGGGATTCGAACCCGCGACCCTCAGATTACGAAGCGCACGCCTTAACACGTTAGGCCAGAATAAAATGGGAGCGAAATACGATGAAACATACAGAGCTATAGTAGGTTTGAGAACTAATTGACATCAGCTACTTGTTTAATGAAATGAAACGACGTTTCGGTTTTGAAATTACAGCTTTCTTCCACTGAACAACTTGCGCATCAGATAACTCAATACATAAAGATCGAATAGTATAAATTCAAGAATTCTACGATCACACCTACATTGTGAAGAAAAATGTATATATACATACATGCGCGAAAAAAATTAATTTCTCTAATTTGATAACTCTTCTTTTCAATAAAAACATTTCATATTATCTTCTTTATCATTTGCCTAAATAAAATGTTTTTATTTTGCAACTTAGTTCTCATTTCCTCTTTTAACATATCAGATCCCTTCTAACTCTTCTTTCTTCAAAATAACACAATATGAAAGTATTAACTTTTTCTCCTATGACAACCCCTTCATCCAAGACAACATTGTTGTAACCCTCTTCTAAACTCTTTCCAACAATTCAACGTCCTTCCAAAGACAATAATCCCAGGCCTGAACACAATACTCCAAATGTGGCTTAACCCATCAAACATACAATATTATTATAACCACTTTATTCTTATATTCAATATTTCTGTAGATACAACCTAAAATCCTATTTGCCATACTAGCAACAGCACATTGCTTGGAAGTTGGATGTCTCTAGAGATTGATCAGCTATTACGCCAAGATTATTTTCTTTCATGGCACTCTTAACCTGTTCAGTGCCGTAGACGAGATAACTCGTCCAAGCCGATCGGTAACACAGTGCCACGGAGAAGTTAATTCGTTCTAAATAATACCTAACCTTAACGCTAGATGTCAGCACCATACATGCATTAGACCTACACACAAATTGTTTAACTTTCGATCCAAAATGGCGTCACGAAAAAAGTTACAAAATGAAGAAGGATTTGAGTTGTATTGTAGCAGCTGAAATACTTGGCAGTTAACAGGTTAAAGTAATTTCCATAAAAATTATACTTATAATGCAAATTATGTTAACCCACATGTACTATCTTGCAATTAAAATCAATTTGCCATTTATCTGCCCAACTCACTAAATGAGCTAAACCCTTTGGTAAATAAACAGCATCCTCTTCACAACAAACAATACACAAGACCGCAATATCATTTGCAAATTTAAGTAATTTATTGACCATTCTTTCACCTGTGTCATTGATGTTAACCAAAAAGAGCTAAGGTCCTAAAATTATGGGTTCGATTCCCCACTTTGTACATATCAGATAACCGAATGTGGCTTTGTTCTAAAACAAACAACATTATTATGCTTATGTTTTATTGAAAGTCTGATAAGAATAAACTTAAATGTAAAAACCTACCACAATACGAAAGAAAGTTCAGGTTTCATAAGTTTGTTGTGAATTTCGCGCAAAGCTACACGAGCTGTGCTACCCGTCCATAATTTAGCAGTCAAAGGCTTGAGAAAAGGCAGCTAGTCATCATCACCCGCCGTCAACGAATAATGAGATTGATCATCACATTATAACACACCCTCAGCTGAAAGTGCGAGCATGTTTAGTGAAACAGAGATTCGAACCCACGACAAGCAGAATGCAAGTCGAACGCTCTAACCACGCTTTATAACGTGGTAAAACTAACATTGATATTTAAGTAGTCTTACACTGCTAAATTAGGGAAGACTAGCACAGATAGCCCTCGTGTAGCTTTGCGCGAAATTCAAACCAAATCAAACCAATATAATGCTAAAAACTAGGTTTGATACTAGTGATTAGAACAGTACTGACAGCCTATTATATAGCTTTGTGCTTAGCCTAAAGCAGCAAACAAAACTGTTAGCTCCCTCTTTATATATCTATTGTTTCGACCATTAAAAATTTGACCCATAGACACAGAGCTTGAAATAAGATGTTAGGAAATAACTGAAGATAGAACTTTATAGTTAAGGAAGAAGAAGAATAAACTTCAGTTGATGCCATAAACCAATTTTAACTACAACAACGGATAAACAGATAACTAAAAGTTTATTGTTGGTATTATATTTAAAATACTGTCATGATATTGTTTGGACACGTTTTTTTATGTTTGCCCTAAAACATGTCGATAACAATGTTAATAGTTGTATAAGAAAAACTTAACAAAATTATCTTTAAATACACTTATTAAATAAATATCAGAATGTTTACATGATATACCAGGTACAGCGGCATCATTGGACAAATAAGGGTGCAGACGACAGACATTCAGCAAAGTTTTGTCATGTCTTCCGATGGTGAGCTTAAGTGGCTTATATCACAAGAGTTCAGGATTTGATGTACAACGTGGGCTGAACGCAAAAAGCCAACTGCACAGATTTGCTCTGCAACAAAAACATAAAAATAAAATAAAGTTCATATATATATGTGTGTGTATACAAAGAGGTAAGTTTCTTTATTCAAATAAAAATCATTTTTATCAGTACAATAGTAATAATAATAAACATACTGCCACAAAATAAAGTGAAATATAACCCCACTGTTTACGAGAAAAAATATTTGATGATTAGTTTTACGTTTCACAACTAGGGTGTAAAAAAGCTTATATCATCACGTTTCACTGCGAGCTTCACATCTCAACAGCACGTAAAATGACGTAATGAAATGGATATCGCAGAATAAGATTTTATAAACGGGAAAAAAAAAAAACAACTGCAAACAATAGATATTGAATATGAACTTTATGATTTTTAAGCCAAAAATAATATTTGCAAGGACACATATATAAATCTTTGAATATAAGTTCACTACCCTCTATAGGATAAAGTATTGTTTACTTGGCAAAAGAGAATAGACATATACTTGTATTCGTGTGTATATATTTGCAATGGCGAATGCTTTCACATGAAAAAGCAACCGCTAATGATTGAAACTGTGTAAAATACAAATGCGAACGCTCTAAAATAATGCTTCATCTAAAGTAGCTTTACTTAACCCAGCTAGATGTTTTTTTGTGAAGTATCAGATTTATAAACAGTATTGTCGAAATTCGCTTTGAACAGTTACGTTACAGACTGACTGATGAAGAAACACTTATAAATATAGCCACGTGGTTAGGACGCTTGACTTGCAATCTAAGGGTCATGGGTTCGAATCTTTGTCCCACCAAATATGTTCGCCCTTTCAACTGGGACCGGAGTGCTAGGTGGTTAAGGCACTCGACTCCTAATTCGAGGGCCGCAGGTTCGAATCCCCGTCACAACAAATATGCTCGCCCTTTCAGCCGTAGGGGTGTTATAATGTGATGATCAATCTCACTATTCGTTAGTAAAATAGTAGTCCAAGAGTTGGCGGTGGGTAGTAATGACTAGCTGCCTTCCATCTAGTCTTACACTACAAAATTAGGGACGGCTAGCACAGATAGCCCTCGTGTAGCTTTATACAAAATTCAGGAACAAACAAACCCTTTCAACTGAGGGTTTGTTATATAGTGATGGTCAATCTCATTATTCGTTGGTAAAATAGTAGTCCAAAAGTTGACGGCAGGTGGTAATAATTAGCTGCTTTCCCTCTAGTCTTTCACTGGTACCAGTGCGCGAAATTCAAAACTCTTGAATATATTCAGTCGTTTTCATTCTGTTTTCCTTTGTGTAAAATATAAAGGTTAGAGCCCGTAAATAATTGTTTTAATACAGATTTAGCATCTCGAGTGATTTTACTAATTAACAATTTTGAATGTTCAAAAACTAACATTCAACGGAAAATAAGTAATTTATAAATGTGTTTCTGCTGTTGTATGATATGAATAAAAAACACTTGTTCTGCGCAGTTTGGTTTGAATTTCGCGCAAAGCTACTCAAAGCTATGTGCGTCAGTCGTCCCTAATTTAGCAGTGTAAGACTGGAAGGTAGCTAGTCATCACCACCCACCGCCAATTCTTGGGCTCTCTTTGACCAACGAATGATTGGATTGAGCGTAACTTTATATCGCCCCCAGAATTTAAAGGGCGAGCGTGTTTGGTGTGATGGGGATTCGAACCCGCGACCCTCGGACTAAGAGTCGAGTGCCTTAACCACCTGGTCATTGCGGCGCCTGCGCAGTTTGAGCTCGGTAACATGCAAATAGCCTGTTACGTTGTTCTGTACAAGCTCTTGTGGTAATATCACAAAACACATGTTTCTGTTGTGTTTTTACAAACAATATTATCTATTTTTTATAACACAGAAGCAACTGTTTATGAATATTCGGTTATTTATTCGCCAGAATGACACCGTTTGTGCATCATGGACTAACCTCAAAAGCTGAAAACCTCCAGTTAAAGATAAATATTTTACTTAGGAAAATGAACTAATTTCGCTGTTGAGTTTATTGTGATATTCGTATCAAACATTATAGCGAAATTCTGTTATATAAATATATTTAATTGTGGCACTTTTATGTAAATTATCGTTACTGTAAGTTTTAAATATGTATAGAAGTACAAAAGGCCTTTGTTTTACACTGCTGAATCAATGGTTACAAGTAAAGAAAAACTTTTTAAAAAAGGAAGTGATTGTAGGGATGGCTAATATAAATCCTTCAAAACCAATAGAAACAAGGTAGTAAGGATGATACTTTCATTAACCCTACATTAGATTGATATTAGCCATCCCTAAATTTACTTTTTTGTGCGTTTTTCCCTTACTTTTTTGCTTGTTTTCTGATGCAGTATTTCAATAGACATAACAAGGTTCCATTTTTAACCAAGTTTCAAATACAGTGAATTTCCATTTGTAATATTTATAGTTTATCAATTATTGTCTTGTAATTCCTGTTCACCCTGTTCTTAAGTTTTTTAAAGATACATCAAATGTCTGTAAAAAAAACTAACTTTAAGGGGCTAATGAAAATACCTTTTACACTACAATTATGTTCGTTTGTTTTTTCTATGATATATGCAGACATTTCCAGAACTTTTGACATTATATATACATTGTTAGAAAAGAATAAACTCTACAGTATTGTAAAGTTCTGATGACCTATTGAGGAGATATTTAAAATACTATTTTCATGAACAATCCGAGCTATCCCTATACAGCCACTGCTACGCCTGCCTGATCTCCACTGTTGGGTTTGAGGGTAAACAATCTCTACCCCATAGTCTGGGGAGAAAATTAATATTTCACATTCTTACCGACACTGGTATTTTTGAATAGCTTATGAAAAGTTCTAATTTTGTCATTTTTTAGCCTTCTCACTATTTTCTGTAGACGTCTATTCCTGTAATCCAAGCATATTTCATCGCAATAAATATTATGAAATAAACCCCCATAAAACAGTCCATAATGTTTATTAAAATTATACAAAGCTAAAGGAAAGAAATTCGGTAATTTTCTTGGGATTTTTAAATGAGATTCGGACAAATAGGAGTAACTGATTCTGCCGGTTTGGTAATGGCATTACATTGATTGGTGAAAGGAAAAGTCGATATTTGGTCGCAGACTAACTGCATGCGCAGTTTTCTGCTTCAAACCAATTCATACCGGTTACGGTTCTATTATCTAAAGGTTATGGCATAACACGTGTTAAGGATTTCAAAAATAATTTATGATCTAGTTAAAATTGTTGCTCAAGTTTAATGAAAAAGAAAAGAATGTTGCTGAACAAACATTAACTTTTCGCGTTCCTCGCATGTACGATGCGTTCGACAAAGTAATAAATGTCGGATTGCAATGGTTCTGTTTAATACACACATCGGGTTTGCTTCAGTCGACGCTGTTCGTCGAGAAACAAAGTAGAGACAACAGAAAATCGACTTTTGAGACGTGTACAAGCTACGCGGAGCTTAAAAACAGAATATCATGCTACTGTTGGAAAGGGTATTGAAGACCATACGGAAATGTTGGAGAACAATAATCCTTTTTGCGACACCACTAGTGTTGTTACCCCTTTTGATGGTGGTTGACATGAAGGTAAGTGGACGATGTTGAAAACCTCAGTTGGAACAGCTTTTTCTCCTTCTATTTCGTGTTGCTCAGCGTACAACATTAACTCATAATTTCTACAACGTAATTATTCCTCATATTGTGTTAGTTTCGTTAGCAGCGTCGCTATTAAAATGCACCATTCAAAGAAATAAACATTACCAGGATTCTAAGATAATATTGAAAATAAGTTAAGGTAATCTTGCAATAATCGCTTGATTAAAATCTGAAGTTTTTGGTGTGTAAATAATCACGCTTGTACATATTACAAACATGGTCATAAAGAATAAATAGTAATTACTGCCATTATTAGGAATAATCTGACAACTTAATGAGATTTTCTTGTAATTTACTGTAGGGTTAATGGAAAGAAGTTTAGCCATATACTCGAATTATCGTGAATAGTGAACGATATCTAATCTGTTACTATTAGTCCATCAATAAAAAAGAAAAAAAGGCTGTAAAAATTGGTACCACGAATCACTCTATGGACAATTAAAATAGGTTATTTAACATTATTTCTGTGTTGAATTTACAGTAAAAAGATTGTAACGGTAGCATGTCATTCTCGCAGGTTAATGAGCGTGGTTCTTAAATCGTGGTCTGTTTCACTTCGACAACTCATCGATGTGAAAGTTGATTTACATGTAATTAAAAAGCATGCGATTGCATTATTATTATTTACGATTTCCTTAAATTCACAAAATTGTGTTATTATTTGGAAAGTGTAGCTGTTTAGTGAAAAATGTGGAAAGAGAATACGGACACTTGGTTATCAGGCTCAAATAGAATTAATTAATTAAAAACTTAGTTTATATAATGTATTTTGTAAAATGTAAAACGTCTTTTAAAATTGAGGAATTAAAAGCTGTAGGGTTAGTGATGATAACACGTTTATCAATCACAAATGTGGTGGTAAATAAAGTACTTTGACTCAAACAGTTGGGCTTACTAAAACCTTGGACAGTAATACATCTAATATTATTGGCTTTCTAAAAACTTGGACAGTAATACATCCAATATTATTGGCTTACTAAAACCTTGGACAGTAATACATCCAATATTATTGGCTTACTAAAACCTTGGACAGTAATACATCCAATATTATTGGCTTACTAAAACCTTGGACAGTAATACATCCAATATTATTGGCTTACTAAAACCTTGGACAGTAGTACATCTAATATTATTGACTTGCTACAACCTTGGACAGTAGTACATCTAATATTATTGACTTGCTACAACCTTGGACAGAGTCCATCTAATATTACTAGGTTGTAAAAACCGTGGGCAATGGTACATCTAACATTGTTAGCTTGTTAAAACTTTGGACAATACGATGTAACTAGTTATACAATGAAACAAAAATCAAAATATGTCGTTTGTTTTTAAACATTTCTACCACTTTATATTTATTGCGAAGTGAAAATCTATCTACCCTTGAAAAAAGCCAAATGAAGCGCAAACCAGTTTAAGCTACAAGTCAAGATATAAAATATGACCTAGGCAAGAGTGCAGCTATGATTATTACGTTTCGGGATATTCAGTTGTTTGTATATACTAATTTTATAAAATTGTAAACTCCAATAATTCTTGATGACTAAAAACCCACTTGAAATAAAAATGTAAGATGACCTTGGAAAGTCGAAACGTTGTTCTCTCCTTATCATTAAAAATGCTAATACCTATACCAGCCGTTCTGAGATACATACATTCAATAGTTGCTTAGGAAAGATGAGACACTTAAATAATTACCGGAGATGAACTTTGACTTTCATGAAAATAATTTTTACCACTAACCATTAAGTCGTTCTAAGGTCACACTTGTACACATGTAGTAATCGACCTCACAACTAAGTTTGACACTGTTTACTGAGGTTTAGTTAAATAAATATTTAGACGATATTAGAGAAGATTTGTGTCTTTAATTCTTTCAGGTTTACAGTTGACTTGTACAGTAAATAAACTAAGCAGTGACCTTTTGATATTTATTGAAGAAGTACATAGATATATATTATTGTTATGCCTTTTTTTTCTCTCTTGTTCAAGCTACAGAACGAAACCTAATATAAAATTTGTAGTCTATTCAGTTCATTCAAGTCACCCCTCGAAGAATTTTTGATGATATGAATCAGTCTTTCTATATTTATTCTAGTCTTTAGAAAAGAAAATGTAAAATAAAAAAATCACTCCAAGCTAAAATTAAATAAATCTCGTTTAGTAAACCATATATGTGTGTAAGGGGAGCTAAACTATTAATCTTGAAATTTGGCTTTACAAGTGTTCTATACATGGTTACATTTATTTCATTTGTTTCAAGCTCAACATTTTAATAAATATCCACAATACCTCTATTCGTAGCTACACGATCTGCAGATGTCTTCAAGGTTTTATCAACTTTAAGCCCTATATTATTCTCTATCTCTCTCACACCACGCAAGAGCTCAGAGAAAACAGATACTTTCAAAAAGTTCCTTTCCCCGAAATAAATAACTTTACACCATTTCCTAGCATTGTTTTGGTCTGACCATAAGAAACATTTTTGATAAGAGAAATATTCTGCATAGAATACATTTTTTTTCAACTTTTTATTATCATCAGCAAATTTGGCAATAATACCGTTCAAAATTATAAGACAGTGACATATAAAGATGAAAAATAAAAGCCCCCAAACAAATATTTTTTATGAAGAGTGGCTTTTACCACATCCTCCCATTTCGAAAAGTGTTTAATTATTTCCGTCCTGTGTTTTCTGCGAAGAAGACAATTTTTATCATTTACTAAATTTTCATCGAATTCACAAAATTAACCTGTCTTTTAAGGTTCTTTTATCATAGGTTTTCTAGACGTTTTATTCGTAAAACTGATAATACAGGACGAACTAGAAAGCCGCTAGTTTCCCGATTACTACTTTGATGTTTTCTTTAAAATAATAATAATAATACAAACCAAATTATGAAATATCTGATCATAGGAAAGTTATTATAATTAAAAAAAAAAGAGAGTTAAAAACAGAAGTTAAACTTGTTAACTCTTCTCTGTTTAAAGGTTATAAATTAAATTTCGTAAAAATTAGGAGTCTAACACTAGAAGTTTCCCAAGCTGCTTCTTCATTTAATGTAAATAGTTTAAGGGAAAATCCGTCTTATCTTTAAATAAATTAGTGAATTTAAAAATCTACTGTGCTTACTCAGCATTCATTTTCTTTTTTGTTGTTGTGTAACTGTCTCCCTTCATAATAAAGTACCATTTGACATCCCATAAAGGGTTTTCACTGTATATAACTTTATGGTTAACACATTAAAGTGAACACAATACTGAGCGTTGGTTGATCGATAATCTTGACACTCTGGAACTATTTATGGAATTTTTAATCATATTTTGGCTGACTTGAATATTTTCTTTTACGGTTACGTTACTTGGAAGTTTGGTTTTTGTTTTTGAAATTCGTACAAAGCTACTGGAGGGCTATCTGCGCTATCCGTCCTTAATTTAGCAGTGTAAGACTAGAGAGAAGGGCAGCTAGTCATCACCACCCACCGCCACTCTTTTATCAACGCACAGTGAGATTGACCATCACATTATAACACCCCCACGGCTGACAGGACGAGCATGTTTGTTGTGACCTGGATTCGAACCCGCAACCCTCGGATTACGAGTCGAGTGCCTTAACTACCTGGCCATGCCGAGCTTGCTTGGAAGTGCTACTAGACTTATGTAGATGTTTTAATAATTTGTAAAACTTCTATCTTCTGAAAGATATAGGGTAACACATCTACGAGATGTAATTTAGGTATATGTTCTACATGTAAACTTGATTAAAAGCTGCGTTAGTCTTCTAGAAAAATACTACAGTTTTATTTTTAGTTTGGTCTGTAACTGTTAACGTTTTCATGCGCAATCTAAAAACAAGAATGATCGTGTTTAAATGAAATATTCTAATGCGTGACGTTTCTTGGAGATTTGTTTCAGTAAACCAGCTTCTGCTGTTAATTTTTAAAAAAGGGTCAATCTGTACAATGTAGGTATTCGAGCTTGTTAGTGTTATTTGTTATTGAACGTATTAAAGATTATTCAATTCGATATTTTTACATTCGTTCACTTGAGGTTTTGACTTTTGGTTAATTTCCTCCTTGTGATACAAGAACAATAAACCTCACGATTTGTAAGCATCTAAATTACGAACTTTCAAAGTGTTTTGTGAAGCTTTTGAAGAAAGAACATTATTTTGATGAGACCCCTTTGATGTTTACTTCAAACTCTCTATTGTAAAATATTCTATTCAAGTCATTTTGATGTGGATAATGTTTAAGATTTTGGTACAGTATGTTGTTGGTGGCTTTAATGTTGTAAAGCTACACAGGAGGTATCCCTAGCTCTTGTCTACTGCGAAAAATCGAGCCCCGGATATTAGCATCGTAAGTCCATGAACTGAACACTGACTCCTGGATGGGGGGGGGACGTTCAGTGTGATTGTAGATTCCTGAGAGGGAGAATCAGTTCAATGGTGAACTTGACCTTCTCTGGTCCAAAACATGGAACCAATCGCGATGATGAAGAAGATATAGCCACAGATTTCGTGTTAAATGTTTTCCTTCTAAGATGATTCTTTGTCATTTTCATTCTTTAGGACTTCTGCTTCATAATATTGTAGTATGGCCTGCTACAGCAATAAAAATAACAAATGTAAAAAGAGCAAAAATCTGCTGATCCTGGGAGGGGAGGAGATCGAAGGTGTGCGTGATTTTCCAAAATTCAATAAAATCAGATCTAAAAATTCGACACAGTGGATGGTCGCAGTCGTAATGTATGAAAGAAAAGTGAACACGTAACAGCCCTAGTAAATGGATAAAAACAAGTGATATAATACTTCGTTCTGTATATTCCTGTTAGCGTCCTCTCGTTATATAATAATACTCTTCGAGATAACTATTATTTACTGATTATAGTTTGACTAGAAATCAGAATCGCTTCATTGTGATGAGTAATAATATTTTTACAGACTATCAAAAACGGAATTATCGATTTTTTTGTTTCCGTTTTAAATAGTATGTTGTCTGTGTTGACTTTGTATTAAACATTTACTTAAACATTTCCCTAGTTTGTGTTCGCTGTGTCTCCCACCACACACACACACACACACACACACACAGAAAGGCTCAGTGGAAAGTAAAATCTGAAGGCGTGTGGGCACAATAGAGATAATCCATTATAAAGTTGTGTACTTAAGAACGAACAAACGGGTGGATTAACACTGGTAGTGCTCACCAGCCATGGAAGAACTCTAGTGTTGTATCTTACAGGAATCTAGACAAGTGGACGGGAAAAAATAATTTATTGTCAGGGTCTCTTGATAATTTATTCAGTTTGTACTTTATTATTTTCAGTGCTCCTTGGTAATTTGTTCAATTTAGACTTGCGTAGTTTCAACTTGTATCAGAATTCCTTGATAATTCAATCACTTTGTGCATACGAATTTTCAACTTTTTTCAGCGTTTCTTGATAATTCAGGTTGTGCTTATTTTAATTTGTTACTTGAGCTTATTGACACAGTAAATCAGTTTGTGTGTTAAGTGTATCTTGACTTAAAGTCCTCTCGTAAAATAATTTTTACTTCGATATTTTTGTTACATTAACGCCACCTACGTGTAACACCTTTATTAAAGCTCACAGGTTATTTTTTTTCCCAAAATAAACAGTTAAGTGCACGAGAAAAAGGAGAAAAAATAGAATAGTTATAAAGTATTCGAACTGTCATGCGGAGGTTAAAATGTTTCATTGTCACTTCCCTCTGTTTTCAGCCGCTACATTACGGTTCATGGAACGACTCTGAGTTTGTTTCTTTGTTGTTTTCTTAAGTGCAAACTTTTACTTCATAGCTCTGTCATCTCTTAACCGATTTGGGGTCTGATTGAAATGTTGGATTCGGAAGGTTAAACACTTTCGATTGATATATTTAATTATACCGAAAGTTTCATAGATTAATTTATTCCAATCTTGCCTAAAATTATTTCAATTTTAGGGTAGATTGATAGAAACCTTTATGAGTAATAAAATTGAATCGGGTACACATACGTGCCTACTACGCTTGGTATTGGTAGCACATAAAAATACAGCTAATAAAAAGAAGAAAAGGATCTCGTAGATTTATTTATTCTAATCCTGGCCAAAATGATTTTAAGGTCCTGCGACTTAAAGGTTTCCCTTTAGTTTTCAGAAGAAACTATTCTTAGTATACGTGGTTTACCAGATTAATGTTACTTAATGATACGTGTTTTGGTGGAAAAGCAAAATTTTGTCAAGTGTTCACGAAATACATTTAACAAAATTTTTAACTGGAATGTTGGCATTACTAAAAACTGGTTCTGCTGGTACTAGCTGTTGTTTATAACGCTGTAAATCAGGTTTTGATACCCTCGATGTAAAAACGCAGATAGTCTACTGTGTAGTTTTTGTATTTAACAACAACAAAAATTAACCGTTGTTCTGTGGCCATAAACGTTATTTTGTGGAATTCTGTTTTGACCTCATTTTTCTGTGGTTAAAATCCTACATCTTTCATTCTATCCTAGTGACTTTAGATAAAATCAATATTTGTAGAAGAAGCTATTCGGAAATGCCAGTACCATGGATGGAGGCGAATAGAACACAATCTAGAAGTAACTGGAACTGTGCCAACACGTTTTCTCATTTATACTGCTTTTTGTTTCCTTTTAAATATATAGTGGTTTCGAAATTAAAATTTAATTTCGATAAAAACAAATTCATTATAACGCAATGATTACAATGGATTTGAATATACATCTAACTTTTCGTTAGTTTCAACCATTACTGAAAATAGGCTGGTTTTCTTTTATATTTTGGAATAGATTTATATTACCACAAATATATGAAGTGGACCCAGGATGGCCAGGCAGTTAGAGCGCTCGACTTGTTACCTGAGGGTCGCAGGCTTGAATCCCCGTCACCTCAAACATGCCCATCCTTTCAGCCGTGGGGACGATATAATGTAACGGTCAATCCCACCATTCATTAGTTAAAGAATAGCCCAAGAGTTGACGATGGGTACTGATAACTATCTGTCTTCCCTCTAGACTTACACTACTAAATTAGGAACGACTAGCGCAGACAGTCCTCATTTATCGTTCCGCGAAATTAAAAATCAAACAAACAACAACAAACACAAGAAACAAAATATCGCTAAACAAAAAAAAACTAAGCAGAGCTGGCTATTGAAGTTGGAAAAAAAAGAAACTAAACTAGATAGGAATGGGAGTGGATATATCATTTAATCATAATCTGAGGGACTCGGGTTCGAATTCCCGTCACACCAGACATGCTCGCCCTTTCAGCCGTGGGGACGTTATAATATGACGGTCAATCTCACTATTCGTTGGTAAAAGAGTAGTCCAAGAGTTGGCGGTGAGTGGTGATGACTAGCTGCCTTCCCTCTAGTCTTACACTGCTAAACTAGGGATGGCTAGCGCAGATAGCCGTCGTGCAACTTTGCACGAAATTCAAAATAAAACAAAACCAATCGAATTGTTTTTTGGTTTAGTTTTTCGAAAGGACGTATTCGCCAAAGCCCTTGTTTCTTACACGTAGATACTTCACTGATAATTAACTATAAAGAGTGAAGATTGGAGCAACGTGCTTTATTTCTCCAACCGTTCAGTTCTTTTTAGTAAAAAAAAATGAAATAGTGAATATATGTAATAAAGCGCCAAATTATCGCTTACAATCCATCGTTAAAAGCATTTTTAAATTTTGTTATTAGCTGTTTTACCTTATAATGAACAAAAGTTGATGAGTTACAACTGCTCAACTATAATTTAGCATGGCTAAATAAATGTAGTTAAATTATTATTTTAACGTTGAGTATGGATAAATATATAAAAATAATTGTTTATTGGTCTTATTTACTACCTCTTCCTGTAAAGAGATCAAACATATATAAATATATGTCGAAAAAGGCATTATATGAGAAAAAGACTTAGGTTAACATGTTGCTTATTCTATAATATACAAGCTAAGATAAGCTCCTTTGTTCGGGTTATGAACTTTAAAAAATATGGGGGTAGATGTTGTGATAAATAGCAATAAAATTACAACATTCACACAATTTATTTATAACATATTACAGCATTGATTACCTCATCAAACGTCCTGCATGAACTTTAAGAACTCAGTGCATATACATTGCTGGCCAAAATCTTAAGGCCAATGAACATAAAGAAAAAAATATGCATTTTGCGTTGTTTGACTCAACCACTTATTTGAGTAGAGATTTGAAAGATGAAAGTAAGAAAAGGGAAAATAAAAACAAAACTTTTTTAGCATTTAATAGGGAAAATGTGAACACTATGAAATTAACCTAAATACTAGTTGGTCGAAAGTTTAAGACCATACTGAAACGAAGCGTTAATCGGTAAACAAGTAACGAAACTTGGTCAGTTGTGCTCAAGCATTAGCGTTGTTAACATCTCCCACTGACATCTCCTCTGTTACATTGGGTAAAAACATGACAAAGGCTAAAAAGGTGACAGATTTTGAACGTGGCAGTATTGTCGAGCTACAAAAGCAAGGTCTCTCTCAATGTGCCATCGTTGGTGAGACTGGGTGAAGTAAAACTGCTGTTGAAAATTTCTTAAAAGACCCTGAGGAACACGGAACGAGAATTTCAAGTGGTCGGCCCAAGAAAATTTCGCCGGCGTTGAGCAGGAGGATTCGACGAGTTCTCCGGCAAGACACCAGTCGATCGTCGAACCAGATTAAATTTTGAATTTATTTACAACATATGGAACAGTACAAAAGGTATGACAAAAGAAAAAAAAACATGAAATATGTTTTTTGTTTTGTTTTGTTTTAATTTCGCACAAAGCTACTCGAAGGCTATCTGTGCTAGCCGTCCCTAATTTAGTAGTGTAAGACTAGAGAGAAGGCAGCTAGTCATCACCACCCACCGCCAACTCTTGGGCTACTCTTTTACCAACGAATAGTGGGATTGACCGTAACATTATAACGCCCCCACGGCTGGAAGGGCGAGCATGTTTGGCGCGACCGGGATGCAAACCCGCCACCCTCAGATTACGAGTCGCACGCCTCAACACGCTTGGCCATGCCGGTCCCATGAAATATGTAAAAACGTTAAATATATACAAGTGGAAAAAACAAATATATACAAAAAACACATGAAATATAGAAAAAAAACATGAAATATATACAAAAACCCATTAAAGATATACAAAAAACAAAAAACTTTTAATTATATACAAAAACCTTAAATAAATAATAGAGAAAACAATAAAAACCAAGAAGCGAGTGTGGAGACACGGCAACTCAGAATCCAATCTCCACCCGACCCCCCACCATCGCACAAAATGGCGAGACGTCCAGCCGCCAGAGATGGTAAAAGGTCCCGGAACCCAGTCGCTGATAGTCTGCCTCAAGGCAGAGTAACTGCTTATACCTGGCCCTACCCAGCATCGAAAAGTACGACACTGGCGCCTGCTCGAAAACCAATTTGTTTCGAGTAAGCCAGATGACGTACTCAAAGATGGTTATAGTATACTGAAAGGAAAAGGCTAGATGGCCGGGAACAGGGACCAGTACATGATACAGTATGGTCTCCGCCGAGAGTGGCGGAACCCGGAAAAGGCGAGCAACCCTTTCCCAGATCTCTGCCGACGTCGGACAGAGGACCAACCTGTGCAAGACAGACTCCACCTGGGTGTGACACACTAGACACAACTCAGTCGCACCAGAGTTCCACAGTTATGAACGCTCCCTCACTGGCAGGATGTTATGCACAATGCACCAGTTGAAAGGCTGGAGGTAACTATCAACATGGTGCAGCGCGACGTGGCCCCAAACAACGTTCCATGGCAGAGCAGGGTGGTGTTGCTCGATCCTGTGGGTACATTCGGGAACCAGCAGGCGGTAGAGGGAACGGGAGGCGTCGGTATATCGGCAGACACGGTACAACACTGCTGGATCACCGCAGCAGCGTCGACGCACCAAGAAGGATGGTCAAAACACATATGTGTCTCAGGCCCAAAGGAACACCAAAGAGCCAGCACCCTGTGCCAACCAAGAATCTCGTGAGGTGACAACAGAGGTGACCCTCCAAAGACAGAGAGTAAAAGGGAGTAGACATAAGAAGGGGACACTGGGTCCGGAAACATGGGATGCCCAGACCACCCATGCGAGGCGGCAGCGTCAAGAAGAGCCTAGACACTGCCTCAGGCTTGCTATTCCACAGGAAGGCAAAGACATGGTATTTGATGGCTCGTGCAGTGCAGTCATCCAGAGGAAGGACAGCCCCCAGGTAGCAGACCAAGGGAAGGATCCTCCTCCTCGCCACCTCTGCCCTGTCAAACAGGTTAACAGGGCAGTAGCAGTAATCGTGCACTACCGAACCAACATGCTGAACCACCTTCTCCCAAGCAGTCCCAGGGCCCGCGAGAAAACGCACCCCGAAGCAAGTGATCATGGAGGGGTCGAATCCAGACTAAATGGGGAGTCAGCAGACGACGCTCATTTGCCAAATCCCCGTACATGAGACTTTGGAACATTCAGCTGGGCAGCACTGGCCCGAGAGTAAAGATGGGCGATGGTCAGCATTGAACCTAACGATGTGAAGTTCTCAAGGAACAGGCTCACATCGTCTGCATGCCACACACCGAGACCGAGTGGTACAGATGGGAGAGCAGGCACTCGATAACCAATGCATAAAGCAAAGGGGACAATGGGAAGCACTGACGAACCCCCTGTAAGATGGGAAAGGAAGACGTCAGGTACCCATTAATCAAGAGCCTGCTCGAAGCAGTCGCGTACAAGGCTTGCACGTACTGGACAAAAACTGGAGGAAGGCCACACCTCCTCAGAATGAACCACAGAAAGCCATGGTGAACTCGATCAAAAGCTTTGCTCTGATCGAGGGACACAAAGACAGCAGGGATATCCCGATCTGTGATGTAGTGGAACAGGTTCCTGAGAAGCACCAGATTTTGTTGGACACTTCTGCCTTGCACGCCACACGTTTGAGTGCAGTGAACCAAGGAAGGCAAAATCGCACCCAAACGGGCACACAGGACCTGAGAAATAATTTTTGCATCCACGTTCAGGAGAGAAATGGGCCGCCACGAGGAAAGATTTCCAGGCTGGCTGAAATCCTTACAGATAAGTGTAATTAGCCCATCCATCGTTCCCGGCGGCAGAGACCAAGTAGTCAGACAGTCGTTAAAAAGTCTGACGAAAGAGGATCCAATAACATGCCACACGTGGCTGTAAAATTCCACCGGCAGCTCATCCGACCCAAGACACTTTCCAAGTGGCATGGACCGAATAGTCGACCAACACTCACCCAAGCTGATGGGTTGCACCAGCTGATCGTGAAAGGAAGGATCGAGGGAGGTCAACAACCGAGTAATGTCATCCCACAACCCATCGTCCACGGGTGAAACCGAAAATAAACGGCAGTAATAGCCGACGCACGCGTCTAGAATGTCAGAGATGTCAGATGACGATTGACCATCGGCACGATAAGGATATCCCACCAGAGACATTTTCTGCACGACATAGTGGAGGAGGTTCAATCATGACTTGTGATGCATTCTCCTTCCATGGAACAGTGGAGCTTCAGGTTAAACAGGGGCGTCAAACAGAAGCTGGCTACATTAGCATGTTGGAGAGAGCATCCTTATTGACTGAAGGCCCTCGCTTGTGTGAAAATGACTGGATCGTTTAGCAGGATAACGCTGCAATCCACAATGCCTGCAAGACAAAGGACTTTTTCTTGGCGAATAACGTGATTCTTTTGGACCATCCAGCGTGTTCACCCGAACTGAACCCCATTGAAAATGTTTGGGGGTGGATGGCAAGGGAAGTCTATAGAAATGGCCGTCAATTTTAAACAGTGCATGATCTTCACCACTTGGAATAACATTCTAACCAGCCTTCTGCAAACGCTTATATCGACCATGCCAAAGCGAATGTTTGAAGTTATTCACAATGATGGCCGTGCAATTCACTACTGACACCTCTTGTTGGGCATTTCCTAACCTGTTTAGGACTTCTTTTTTGGTGAAAAGCTTAAGATCAGCTAGTTTTGAGGATAATTTCATAGTGTTCATATTTTCTTTATTAAATGCTAAAAAAGCTTTTTATTTTTATTTTCCCTTTTCTTATTTTTATCTTTCGAAGCTCTACTTAAATACGTGGTTGAGTCTAACAATGCAAAATGCATATTTTTTCTTTATATTCATTGGCCTTAAGATTTTGGCCAGCAGTGTATATCGCCCTTCACTGCCTGCAGACAGTTGTGGGAAGGTGACTGGTCTCCCAAGTTCAAATAAGAAAAAGATAAACGTAAAAAGACGAAAAATAAAAAAATAAATAAATAATGTTCTGTATAAGCTTTAAGATCTCAATACACATATTCTTAAAACATGATATTCAAAGTACCATAGCGAGGGTGGTTTTATAGGAAGAGATAGTGCCAAATGTAATGGAGGTAGAGGTGCTTCAAGCTATCCACTTTCAACATACAGTTTTTAATGTCCTTCCACAGTGTTTCGAGTGATTAATTAATTGGCTGTCATTGGCTGCAGAAGTCTTTTACGAGCCAAAGTTGAAAGGTCACGGGTCAAAATAGGAAGTGGGTATAACTCAAGAAGTAGCTCTTCATGTCAACTTTACGGCAGCTGCTTGAGTAGAAATGTCAGCTGAGTTTAGGTAGAACTGGGGATTGTGGCAGTCATTTTTTCATTGCATTCCTTCATAGAGAGTGTTAATGCACTCTTTGAATATACAAGACATTGATGTACCATCCTTCTCACACTGTGTGTATGTGTTATAGAAAAATGAATAAAGCACTTTTGTTTTTTTATACGGAGTTGGAACCATCTATGAATTTAATTAACATACGTCAAATATAATAAATGGTGAATGACACCAATAATGGGGACAGGAGAGTTGTAAACTCTCGAATAATATGCCCCTTGTTTCAAACTATCGTCCTACAGGTAAACAAACACGCGTATAATTAATTGTTCTTTACATATATGTATACATGTACTATGCCATAATTATTGTTTAAAATGACCCGCTAGGTCGAATTTTAACAGTGTATCATAACGCTTTTCTTGTGTTACTGGTGTTGCCATAACACTATGAATCTACATTTTACTTACATTATTGGGTATTTGTTGGCCATGTTAAACTACAAGCCTAATTATTTCACTTGTGGATAGTTGGTTTCTGCTTTAACTCTTTACATGCCTAACATTATCATCCAAATCTGTATTTTTTCTGTTTGTTCTTTCGTATTTTTAGTACATTAAAGTAAGTCAATTGTTGTTTATGTTTTACAGTATTTAAAACAACTTGGGTTTAATATCAAGTTATGCGATATTCAGAAGACTGATCAAAACCTTGCTTAGATTCAAACTAAAAATAATTGAAGTTAAATACTAATAGAAAGAATCACTGAGTTGAAAAGGTAAAAACAAAAAAGAAACGTGAAGTTGTTATTTATGCCTTTAAAAAAGGTAACAAAGACATTGCTTCAATCTGTTCTGTATAGTACTTAATAGAGATTAATCTTAAGAAAGGACAGACCAAAATGCCAATGTACGTGATGTTAAGTATTTACAAATGACTAAGTTGTTAGTATTTTGAGTAATAATTGAAGTCATTTTTAAATCAAACAACATTGTGTCAGCGCCGTCTTAGTTTCTCATTGTTCACAGTCATGTATTTATAACGTCATAGGCTCTTCAAGATCACACGTGTTGTAGTTTTAAACCGCCGAGTTTGCGCACAATGATTTGAAAAAATAGTATTGAGGATATTAACAAAGCATCAATTTAAGCTTTTAACTATCGCTTTAAGTAACTGAGCATAGTTTTTACTTGAAATAAAACAAGATCAAGTTTCTTCTATGTGTAGAATACCATTATTAATACAGTTTTACTTCAGAGTTTATTATTCCTTGTCAGCAACTATAGTATGAAGGGGTTTCATCCTAAATATGTACACCTATGTTTGTTTGTTTTTTTACGAAATAGGAAAACACCTAAGATAACATATTCTCACTATTGGTCATGTGAAATCTAGAAAAAAATTCTTAAGGTACCATTTTTTTTAGTATATCTGATAACTTTCTCAAAAAAAGTAACTTTTTTATTACAATAATCTTGAAACGCCTACAGCAGTTTGAAAGGACACAAGAACAAACTGTGCAAATATAAACCTAGTTCCAAATGTGCCAACTTTCACCTTTCTCTAAATATTTTTATACGCCTTAAAAACTGATAATATTTATATAACATCCATAATTTTCTCGAACGAACTCTCCTTTACATCAGAAACATGAAATTTACACATCATGAGACGTAAACGTACGCAAGAGGTGAAACCTCCTGTTTTTATGATGTAAAAAATTATGCTTGTATAGTTATAGCACAGCTGCTTATTGTATTCAACTTTTATACATAGTATACATTCTTTTGAAGAAACATTGGTATTTTTTGGCTTGAAATTGTCGCATACTCCCATACTTCTAGTTGTAATTTTAGGTAACAACAAGGAGCCAAAATGAGGGGTTGAGTAAATAATGTCCACAGTATATCCAGCCTTGTTTTGTTTTATCTACTATCCCTATTGACAAATTTTTAAATTTTTACTTATGCTGTAAGAATTAAAATGCGTCGTTTTGTTTAGTTGATTACCCACCCTAGCTGTTAACGATAATTTCGGCCATAAACCCAATAATATGCCAGGAGGTTTTGCCAGCCGAGGATATTTTAGTCCTAAATACAAGTCCTAAGTTAGCAATGAAAATCGGTCTTTATAATAAATCTCTGACAGTAAGTTTAAAAAATTATAATAAATTAACGTAATTATATTCGATATAGTAAGTAGCACACCAATACTGTTAGTAAGAACAACAACAAATAAACAAAATGCCTTACCCTACTTAAGAACCACACAAGACGAGTCGAAAATTAAAAGTTTAAATGCTTACTTTATTTCATTGCCAAGCCCATGATATCCAAATTGGGTGGCTTTGTTTTGCACACTTGATCATGCATTCCAACATGTAAGGGTAGCATAAAATACAACAGAATTGGCATTATTTGTATCATTACTGGGGGAAGAGGGCGCTACAGTCCGACTGTATATTTTACCATTGCCATTTCATGAGACAATTTCGTGGGTTCAGTTCATTTTACACAGATGTCTGTCTAATAATAATATATTGAATTACGTAACACCTAAGAGCTGGCTACTGTATGGATAATTTAATACTATCACCTGGAAACCATAAACTATTACTGACGATGCTGCACTTTATTTTTATCATCTACATATGGATAAACCTAGGGTAGAGGTTTATTGTTTATAACTTCACTTGTTAAAAACACTCGTGATATCATAACATATTATTTAATTTAACGGTTAAAGTGAAATTACAAGCAATATATTTCAACACAGAAATGCTACTAAAATTATATAATAGTGGCAAGATATTTTATGATAACCCTGGTACTATTTCGTTTTCCCTTTCGATTTCTCTTTAAAAATTGGCAGTGCTTAATTTTAATCTACTCGTCAGAAATGTAAAATTAGTTTTCAAGCAATAACCGAAAAGCAGGTTTTTACCAAAACCAGCAGTTCCTCAAAATCAATCAAATCTATAAAACCTCGATTTCTGTATGCGTTGACACTTTAAAGCTTGATGTGTTTTTTATTGTCTTTTCATATTGAATTTAATTCACTGTCTTTCAATTATAGTACAAGGAACTGTCTTTAATAACTGATTTTTTTCAGTGTGAAATGATTTAAATAATTTGTTTATCTGACTAAATTTCATTCAATGTCAATAAATACTCGGTTTGTTTGTTTTTTGAATTTTCGCGCAAAGCCACTTAAAGATTATTTATAAGTGATAGACTATATAGGAAGCAGCTAATAAACACTACTCATTGGCAACTGTTTGGTTACTCTTTATTAAAGAAAGCTGGGATTGACTGTAATATTATAACTCCTCCACTACTGAAAGGGCGAGCATGTTTGGTGAAGAGATTCGACTCCGCAGATTTCGAATCGGGTGCCCAAACCACAAAGTGATGCCAATACGTAATCGGAACAAATCGTATTTGGTATTTCATTGTTTGCATCTTCACAGCTGTGTCACCAAATAAGCCTTTCCGGGATTCTAATGCTAAATCGTAATTTCTTAGAAAGGGGGAACATCGCATATACACGTTTCTATGTATAACTTCTTGTAAAACAGCTAATTTTGTTGTTGAATATTTATGTTCTAAATAAAATAAAGCTTCAATTTGCACTTTTACGATCAAGTCTGATATTGGGTTAAGACAACACATACAACCATTATTACTATTATGGTATACTCTTATAATTGCCCACCGTAACTAATTATTACACCTGAGAGCGTATAACACTAAAAGTCGAATTTCGATATTCGCCATGAGAACAGCACAATTAACCAATTGTGTAACTTCGTCCTAAGAACAAGAAGTTATTATATATTTATTATGTAACTAGCTTTAGTATCCGTCCTGTGGATGGGTGAAATAAAAACTCGTTTCTAATAAAGAATAGAAAATTATGCTTCAATTTTTTTCTTAAGAGATTATACATTAAAATTAAATTGGTTCTTCTGTTACAAACACCTAGAAACGAGAACTCTTGTGAATTGGTTGAAATACAGCAGTACCACTTTACATTTACTTTGGTTTTTTGCCATTTGGGTACCAATCATATTCTATGGCCTGCATCACACATTTTTTGAATGAATGGTTTTTGAATCGTGTTTGTTCACATCACTTGACCATTTACAACCCCAACCATTTAGTATACACACACACAGCTTATCTTAATAAACATGAAATATTTAATGTTTCAGTCTAAAACCTTTAAAAGAAACTCATCAGCTTACCTATCACGTATCCTCATTATTCTGTAGAATAGCATAAAAAAGAACAGATCTTTGTTCCTTTATAAGGTTATATATATATTAAAGTATGAAGAAATTTGTCCTTCTTTCAAAATCTAAACATTTCACTGTTCACTTAATGAAATATGGCAAGTTAGTTATTTATTGACATTGTGAAAGAGAATCATATGAGTGATTGACCTTAATAATGTTTGTCAGGAGTTTGGACAGGATCTTTGTAAGCAATTAGTCGCAAGGATACGCGAAACCATTTTTAATTACTAGTAATAACAGACTTTCCAAGACTCCTAACTTTAAAAAAATCAGTGGTTAAAAAATTGCAGCAGAATACTAGATAACTGTTTGCACCGCAAACTGCTCATAAAATTAGTTTAACTACGTATTGTAAAATAAAATTTCGAACTTTTTAAATAAATGTGATTAGGCCTATAATTTTAAAAAAAAGTAAATTTTAAGTGTCCTCTGACTCAGCGGTAACTTTGGTGGCTTATGGCACTACAATTCAGAGCTCGTGGTCTGCAACAAGAACAACCATGATAGCTGACTGTGTAGCTTTACGTTTGTTTTTTTGTTTATTGTCAACCACAAAGTTACACAGTGGGCTATCTGTGCTGTTCTCCACGGGTATCAAAGTCCAGTTTTTAGCGGTATAAAATTTTAGACTTATCGCCTTGTGCCTAAAAATCAACAAATAAATCTGAAAATAACAGTTAATGTATTACCTTGAACGTCCAACGAGTTTATTCATTACAGTGTATAAAATGTTTTGACCGAAAAGCAAGTTTGTTTCTTTCATGTTGAGATTAAGGTGCTATGTTCATGGTAAAACGCAGTTAAACAAATACAGACAGCGTATAAAACATACAATAAATTGTCAGAGTTTTGCAAATTCATTCAGCTTTTTCCAATTAAAAAAGGAGTATTCTGTGTGAAAACAAAATTATATTTTGTTCTAAGTTTTAGGTTTCAATTTGAAGGTGTATATCACGTATGCGTATTTTCATTCCACGTGACTTGCTAAAACGATTTAGGCCATCACTACCTCGCAGATGTTACATTTCTGCTTGGCGTTGTAGTGGGTTTAAGCTCGATTTCTGCAGAAAATTCACGATTCCTAAAACTTCTGTTACTAAACAAGCACTTTTCTATTTCCTGCTTATCAACTTTTGATAAACAAATGATTTTGAAACGCCAGTTTAAAATGAAACAATGGTTTCAAGTTGCAGTATTAATTTCTACTCCACTCCTACTTTTACCTTTTCTACTCGTCGTCAACACAAAGGTAAGTCAAAAGTGTAAAAAACCAAAACATTTGAAATCATAAGTCACATTTTGGTGCATTTTATACTGCTTAAACATACACATAAATTAAAAGCTCTTATTCTATTTGTAATTAAAGGTGAACCTTCCAATAGTACGTGAGTTATTGGAAGTCTTTATCTGTCATATAACCATAATGTTATCCAAATTAATTTAATGTAATCATTAAAATTGTAAAATTTATCTCAAAAGCAAAAACATCCACGATAATAATACCATTACAGCAAAGCTGTGATTAATATATCGCCTAACAGTTCTTGAAAAAATCTACTAAAACGAAAAGTTTACTACTACTATTCAACTATTATTTCCTGGTTGGATTGTTGTTCTCTTTGGGGAATCAGTGTTTCGTGGGGGTTTAATTTATCTACCAATACAAATTACCTGATAAAAGTGTATGTGGTAATATGAAATTACAGTTTTACCACTTAACCGACTTAAAGATAATTTTGGTCAAATAAACACAACATGTTTGATGTTTTTATGTCCGAACACAAGATATGTTTGAATATAAAAATTTAAAATTTTTTGTTATATTTTCAAGATACAAAATTATTTTAACGATACGAGAACTCTGTTTGTCAACTGTAAACAAACTCTATTATCGTTTTGTCCGACAAATTCTGTAACCATCAACAGTTTAGAAAATAAAACTACTAATCTTTATTTTGGCCTGTATTACATTCTTTACAGTAATGCTTCTGCTTATAATTACAGGCTGATATTCAACGAAGTTGAATTTTCAAAATAGCGGGTGCTGTGTTATAGGCCATGTTAAAATTTCAAGTCATGAAGCATTTATTTAAGACTGATCAATGGTGACCATGAATGACAATTCGTTAGAATTTTATGACAAACCCCTTGTCAACAAGTTGTTACTAAAAATAATTCGCGCTGTCGGAAAAGTATCTGTAGTAGTAATGATTTAGTTAAAAGTAACTTTCGTAGTTGATGATTTCCATTACTTATTGTTAATAATTTTTCATAGAAGTGTGTCACATTTTAAGAACTGCAAATCTCGGAGTGTCCCTGTCTCGTGACTGAAACATGGCATCCAAAACAAATTGTGGAAATAGAATTTCACGTTAATCTTTCATGTACCGCCAGTCAGTGTCAGAACTTAATAACTACATGTAGACTGAACTAGCAGTAGCGAATGGTCCACGAGTACATATGGTATCACTCACTGAGGTATAGAATATCGATGAAATTCACCTAAGTTTACTAACCTTGTTATTATTCTCTCTCCACATAAGTATGACTCTTGTTGCGTTTTTCCATGGCTCGTTACCGCTTCCAAACATTACCAAACTTGTCGTTTCAAACGGTAACAAGAGAGAATCCTCAACAGCCGCGGCATTTGAAATTCTTTTAGACAGGAGTAGAGTACATTAATTAAAGATACCTTTGTTTCCTTTTTACTTGTTATATTTTGTACACAAGCAATGCCAATCATGAGATGAGCGTATACCCGATTTAACTGTGGTACTTATAAGGATCTCTACCAACTTACTCTGAAATGAAAGTTCTTTTAAGATTAGTATAAATTAAACTGTGAGAACTTTTGCATGTTCAAATACATCAATCGAAAGAATTCAACCTTCTGAATGGAAAACTGTAATTAGTTCTCAAATCGATCAGGAGATAACGGAGCTATGAGCTAAAAGTCTGTAGTTGGAAAAACAAAAAACTCAAGCCGTTCTATGAGCCGCTCATGCGCGGCTCAAAAGCAAACAAAGTTTGTATAATATCATTTATGTTTGTAAAAAAATAAATAAATAAATGCAATAAACAGTTTATCACAAAACAGGTGCTCTAGTGGTCAAAATATATTTGAAAAACAAAACAACGACTAAGTATTTCAAAATTCGAATTATTGTCACAAAGATGGTTTTACGTTTTATAGATTACATAGCAGCGACGTTGCAGAACTTTATCCGACGATTTCTAAAAATTTAAGGTAAAGGGAAAAGTAAGATTTTTACTAATGTAAAAGGTATCTTGATGTTCTAACGGATTTATTATTATGGATTTATTTTACTATCTGTTTGTTTCAGTTTAATATTTATTTAGAAATGCATATAACTTAGTGTTAAATGTGTATTGTGAAAGTCACGCTTTTTCTCTAAATTTGTAGAAAATTCTCGAGCGTACGAATCAACAACATATGTTTTACATTGTTGCCTACTGAACTTTCGAGAACTTCACCTAAAGATAATAAATCGACGCGCCAGGTGGCACAATAATAATATTGTTAGCTGGTTAAAGTCAGTATACTATAAACCTCGAAAGCTATAACTGTGATAAACGCTTATTACTCACAAAACTACAGGTATTTTACCAGAAACGTTTATAGATTTCGAACTTTACAGACTTCAGTAAATTAAATTTAGATGTTAGTATTAAATATTTCCGTCGGGAAAAAACACACGTGTGAAAAATAGAGCCAGTTAGCAGTCTCGTCAGTGAAGTTTATCTGTGTATCAACATAAAATAAATTTGCGCCTCGTGAACCGTCAATAAACTCTTCCAGGCCTGATAGAAGACTCAGTATTGTTTTAAGTTTGTAAAACTCTTTTTGTGTAAACCACTATTTGTAATAACCGTTATTCTAAATTATATTGTTGTTTGTATGTTAGAATTTATTTTTGTGTGCATCAATCTTATTGACAAATATCATAAATTTCATACATGCCTACATCTAATTAACGTCTGAATTCAAATTAACATTTCTGGCTATTCGAAATTGTAATATCTAATGTACGTAACAATGTCAACTAAACGGTTTACAGCAAATTACACAGTTAGGAAAAAGTTTAATGTAAAAAATACAATAACCGAATACAATCTAACCTATTTAAAATAAAAGCCCATGTGTCATGTCACGACGCGCTTGATTTCTCAAATTATTATAATAAAAGCCACCCAAAATGTATTTATCTAGATAGAACAATTCGATTACTGTCTGCAAAATATGATTTGGGTGACGGGGTGTAAGGGATCACTGAAACCTTATAAGTGAAGCGAGTGTTGGTAGAATAATCCTAAAGTGGTAATGTTGGATCATCTAGTCTAGCGGAAAATGCATTAAGTTTATCATTAAACGAAAAATATCGATTGAATTTTAAACGTGTTTTGTTTGTTTTTTTGAATTTCGCACAAAGTTACACGAGGGCTATCTACGCTAGCCGTCCCTAATTTAGCAGTGTAAGACTAGAGGAAAGGCAACTAGTCATCAACATCCACCGCCAACTCTTGGGCTACACTTTTACCAACGAATAGTGGGATTGACCGTCACATTATAACGCCCCTACGGCTGAAAAGGCGAGCATGTTTGGTGCGACGGGGATTCGAACCCGAGACCCTCAGATTACGAGTCGAACGCCTTAACCCACCTGGTCATGCCGGGCCAATTTTTTAAAAACTTAAATAGTTTTTAAATTTAGCTATTAAGGGTTTCAATAATAATAGTTTTAAATTATGTATATTTTTAATCAACGGACACTATAAATTAAGAAATCAAAAAATATTTTTCCAATTTGTTGTAATATATTTCATTTCATACTTTCAATACATAAACTAATAATATTAGGTTATACTTTTGTTGCTAAGCAACATGACGCAAAAGCGATTGTTGGAACGTGCTTTTCTATATATTAGAAGTCATTAATCTAACTTATTTTTACCAATGATTATTCTATGGTTACGCCACGAATTCATTTCATGAATTATCTTAATTTTTATCGGATCACAAAAGACCTCCACCGATGTTCGACTTCTCTGAACTGCACTTTTCTGCCTCTTTGTTGATAGTTTGATTTCACAAAATTTATTTATTTCTCTTAGCTTTGAAATGTGAAGTTATGGTATAGTATGGGTTAGGACGGTAGTACTTGTCCCGTCATTTTTGACGCGCTGTACGCTAGTTCTTATATAATAATGAGAAAGAATATAAGTAGAAAGACAAGTATAAATAATCGAATATATCAAAACCCATTCACTTCCGTGAAAACTTTAGTTTTTTAACCACGTATATAAATTTTTTTCTTTAAATTTTTTGTTAGCGCGTATGCAACAACTACGTAAATACAAGTAAGAGACGTTGCAACTCGTAAAAATTAAGCTAGCGATGCTTCAATAAAAACTATTCTCTGTACGACATAATTATGTTTAATAAACTATGTAATATAAATTTCATGAAGTACTTATTTTTTGTTTACATGCGATATTTGTCCCTAATTTTAAAGTAAAAGACTAGATGAAAAACAGCTAGTTGTCATTACCACCGCCAGGTCTTCAGCTACTCGTTACCAAAAAATAATGTAATTAATCGTAACATTATAACTCCCCCAAAGCTGAAAGAATGAGAGTGTTTGATGACGGGATTTTAACCCAAGACGCTCAGATTGCCAATGGAGTACCCTAACTACTATGTCATGCCAGGCATCCAATAAATGTATAAACAACATCAGGTCACACTTTATAAGTTTCACATCATAACTTTAGTTTATTTGTCTTAAATTAACATCTTAATCTAATCTTCTTTTCTTATTTATTTTCACTCAAAAACATATGAAGCAGTACAAAACTATAAGTTTTTTTTTTTTTACACAATCAAACATAACTCTCTTTGGGTGAATTTACAGGTCATTTTCTATCTTTTCAATGCAGGATGTAGTGGGAGCTTACAAAATATATGTTTTGTTAGCCTAATAAGAAAAAACAAACATGTTCTACTTTACAGTGATGTTTTTTTTTTAATTATACATGTATCAAAATATAACTTTAATAGACTGATAATACATTATAAACTTTATTTTTCTATGACATCAGAACCGGAATTGGTTAAATGATCATTTAACTAGAAAGTGAGATGAGTAAAAATGCTGATGTGTTGTGTTTACAATAAAACGTTCTTCAAGTCTTGTAAGGTTTGAACGAGTAAAACACAAACAGTTAATAAAATCTCAATTAACCATCCATACTTCTAGTTTTAAAATATTTCCATAATAAATATTTGCCTTTAAAGCTCGCCACCCGCTAGTACAGCGGGTAAGTCTACGGATTTACAACGCTAAAATCAGGGGTTCGACTCCTCTCGGTGAGCTCAGCAGATAGCCCGATGTGGCTTTGCTATAAGAAAAACACACAAGACTAGTATCCTTATTTTAGTGACTCAATATACCTCTTGTTTCCAGACGTAGATACTTCTTTGTTATATTGTATACTAATGTCTGAGATACATGAGATACGCCTTAAAGATCGCTTTCACATTAGTCGGTGAACATAATTTCCATTTGTATACGTTCACTTTTATGTTCTATGGTTCATGTTTCGCATGGTGTTAAAAGATATTTAGAAAAGAATATAACATAATTTCCATCTGCGTCAAACCCTCAAGGAAAAAAATTTTGGTTTGGTTTGTTTTGAATTTCGCGCAAAGCTACACGAGGGTTATCTGCACTAGCCGTCCCTAATTTAACAATGTAAGACTAGACTCTAGAGGGAAGGCAGCTAGTCATCACTACCCACCGCCAACTCTTGGGCTACAGGAAAAAAAAATACTAACTCATAAAAGCAAAAAAAAAAGTGTCAAAATCTTTTGGGGTGAAAATAGAATTAAAAATAATGAAACGGTAAAGTGCTCAAAATGTAATTCATGTCTCTTGATGGCTGCTGTAACTGTTTAAGTTGTTTCGTTATTATACAGAACATTGTAATTTTAAAATTCCGAATGATATGATTGATCAAGTGATGTACAATAGAAACATCACCAAATATTTTATTACAAAAAAAAAACACAAGTACAAATTATGACTGGCTAATGTGGATAAAAAATGGCAAGGTTATTATTCAAAAAATGTTCGGCGTCTTTTGCTTAATAATTGCTACAAATAACCCCTCTAGTAATGTATGCTGGCTCGGCATGGTTAGGGCACTCGACTCCATAATCTGAGGGTCACAGGTTCGGATCCCTGTCACACTAAACATACACCCTTTCAATCGTTGGTACATTATAATGTTACGGTCAATTCCACTATTCGTTGGTAAAGAAGTAGAGTAGCCCAAGGTGCCTTCCCTCTAGTATAAATTAGGGACGGCTAGTGCAGGTAACCCTCGTGTAGCTTTGCACGATATTCAATAAACAAACAAACAAGTAACGTGCAGACTTTTCCTTATGAGTTTATAATCTAAATATGCATATGTGTGTAAGTATATATACTTACATGCATATATGTTTGCATTGAGGTTCAAATATATTCTACTATCTGGCATATAATATTTACGTCATTTTTTTTTTTTTCAAATAACAAAGCATAATGGAACAATAATAATAAAACTGACTCCGTTTCATATTAGGTGTCATCTTACGTTAAAACAATCAGTTAATGTCACTCAATATAATGTATTGAAATACATGCCAGTCTCTTTAATTTTTTAATATTCTTAAAAAAAGCGCAATAATTAATTTTCACGAATCTGTCGCCAGAGGTGAGAGTTTGTTTTCACCTATGTGTGTTTGTATCTATGAATGTGTGTCTGTTAACAAGATTTATCGAAAACGACTGAATGGATTTGAACGAAAATTTGTATACATTTTGGCTACGCTCCAGTTTAAAAGTGATTAGCTTATGGAGTATCAAGGTCAGAGAAAATTAAAAAAAAATCTCAATTTGTTAAAGGAGAACCCGTTTTTACACTATTTTTTCACTGTAACTCAATCGAAAATGATATGATCTTGATGAAACGTGGTGGACGTTTGTATAATATTGTTCTTCACTGTCCTACCAGCCAAAAATGGCCCGTGTTCATTGACAACAACAGACATAAGAATACATTTTCATATGTTTTGAAAGCCGAATATGATCGATGCTGCGTGGCGAAAGTATGCGCTCTACCAAGTAGCCCTCTAGTTTTTAATCGTTTCATATGTAACTCTTTAAATAGTTTTTAGTTAATGTTATTCTTTGTTTAAGTTTATTCTTTGTGGAACTTCCGCGTAAAAAGACCCGGCATAGGTAGATGGTTAAGGAGTTCGACTCGTAATCTGAGGGTCGCGGGTTCGAATCCCCGTTACACCCAAAATGCTCGCCCTTTCAGCCGTAGGAGCATTATAATGTTACGGTCAATCTCACTATTTATTGGTAAAAGAGTAGCCCAAGAGTTGGCGGTGAATGGTGATGACTAGCTGCCTTTCTTCAAGTCTTACACTGATAAATTAGGGACGGCTAGCACAGATATCCCTCGTGTAGCTTTGCGCGACATCCAAAACAAACCCAAGCCAACCTAGTAAAAAATTGCGCTTTACAAAACTCTGGACTTTTCCTTTCCACAAAAAAAATTATCTTGGTTTACCAGGAGTCAAATATTTCATCTTCTTAATACCGTTTTCATTACGACTAAAATAATTTGAATGGAAATAATCTACTATCCATGGTTTTTAATTTACAAGTGAATATAAGGACAATGTTTCTGATTCTGGAATTGGTTTGTTATAGCTCTTAATGAACTTGATTTAAAACCCACTCATTATTTATGAGAGTATTACAGATATGAAAAGCAACCGTAACCTAAGAGCAGCATATGACAACGAGAAAGGTACATGAAGTAAAGCTATATACTTTAAATTCCGGGCCCATTATCCATATCGTATTTTAACACTAAAATCAGATAAAGCATGAACCACGTGGCTGTAGTAAGTGTCAATTGACAGAGAAGACTGATTCGAAATGTCTTTCCAACGTTGTTGTTTATCAATTACACTTAACGATTTACCAACACGTCTATTAATTCCACACCTAAAACATTTTTTTAAACTAAATTGTAGCTTGTTTGAAAATATCATATACGTGAAAGGTCAGAAATTGATTTCTGATTCATCTTGGACACGTTCTTTACAGATGCTATGTACAAAAATCTGCCATCTGTTTTTGAAGTAGATGAGAACAAAGAAAACGAGTTATAAAGTATTGCTTTCTCACTGCAGATGTAAAAAGCAAACTACAAATATATGCAAAAGAAGTTTAGTCAACGAGCTAACATTAGTCTGTTGTCTTATCACTTGGAACTTAAAACTTGGAATGCCAAGCTTTCTACTTTTTACTCTTTAATTGATGACCTGCTCACTGAAAATGTTTTTAGGCAATAAATTAGGGTTTAGAAAACCAGCAAAAAAATAGTTTGACTTAATCTATGCAGCTTTAATAGCAATTTCATTGAACAATTCCTACGCGGTGTAAAATATATGATTTAAACAATTTTTTCTTACTTTATTTTACATGTTGTATTCTTGTGATATATGTGTTGGATTAGAATAACTTGGCATCATTTTACGTTATTGTAATCTCCGAACAACTTCTGAACTCTAGAAATAACGGAAAGTTATCCATAAAAAGGGCATAACAATAAGAAGGCTTGCATAGCAATTAGTGTGTGTGTGTTTTTTTCTTATAGCAAAGCCACATCGGGTTATCTGCTGAGCCCCCCGAGGGGAATCGAACCCCTGATTTTAGCGTTGTAAATCTGTACACATACCGCTGTACTAGCGGAGGGCACGTAGTAATGCAAAACAATTATAAATAAATTAGATTCTCGAGTTTTTCTTTTATATTTTTCAACATTTATCGTAATATTTTTAAGTATAATTGATTATTATTTGAATCAATTATTTATTACAAGTTTAGAATTAGCAGTAGTTGAATCTTATTATACAGTATAAAGCTGTTAATAATTTACGAAAAGTGCTTTGATGAATTAATTTTGAAAAAAATAATTGATGAAAAAATTGCATTAATGTCAACAATTATGTGTATGTATACACATATAAAACTGTTTACGAAATTGAGTACACAGCCAATGTTATTTGTTCATTTACTGATTTCTCATAATTTACTGTATAATTGTTATAATCAGGTTTATATAACAATTTACTCATGTGTTGTCATGATGTTTAGCTTGCATGTTCGAATAATAATTCGTCCATGGATCAAGCAAAGCTGTTTTTTATTTTTTGAATAACCTTTTTTTATATGGATTTTACTTCCTTTGGCTATATCTGTTGAAAACAAGATTAGTATTATTCATGACAGTAATTACATTTTTTCAAGCAGCTAAAACAGATACTTAACTGGATTCGAACTCCTGTTTTTGCTTACCGACATAACGAATGTCACACGCCTCCTTTCCCTTATAATTTTCATTTAATTGCATTTGTCAGAATGATCATAAAATTAGAGTGAACTGTATTAGATAACGTAATTAAATAAATTACTATATTGTCTTCCAATGGAACAGCGATAGATCTATAGACTTACAACGCTAAAATCTGAGGTACGATTCCTTGTGGTAGACACAGAAGATAGCCCAGTGTGGCTTTTCTCAGAAACAATCAATCAAAATTCAACATATGCGTCGTGATATATTGAAACAGTTCATTGAAACTTGTATACTTTATTTCAATCTTTAAAAAAATGTCCTCATGCGAGTAAATTCCAACTGAACTAAGCGAACAAAGTGAAACTTCAGTAGCAGTTCTAAGTAACTAAATATAATATTATCTAGCTTGCTCAGTTGATATAGTTAAACTTGTAGGTTGCTTGATAAAATAAAAATGTAACCATATAGTGAAATTCTTCATACCAGTGTAAACCTAGAAACGTTTTCAGAGACTTATAGATATGGCCTTATAGGCAAGTTTTTGACACTGCTATTGGCAGTGACGTGCAAATGATAGTGGCTGTGGGGACTCAATCCCCTGCCTTCCTGCACTTGTGTCCTCAAAGTGTCCTTTTCTCTATGTCAAAAAAACAAAGTCAACAATTGCTTGCTGCTAGTTACTGAGGAGAGGGTAGCTTTCAGAATTAAAATGAAATGCACACAGAGACTTGCAGGTCTTTATAGCTCAAAAAACAAAACATTTGTATGCTATTAAATACATATATAATTCGTTGTTTATATTTAAATAGTAAAAATGTTTATAAGACCAAATGAATGGGAATAAAAGAGGATATGTTTGCTCATGTGGTTTTTTTTTTACCATATGTCAGTGTATCTTAACCATTTTTGCATCACGGACCCTTTGAGAATCTAAGTTGAAATCTCTAGAACCCTCCCCAAAAAAAATATACATAGAACATACGCGCACACATACACACAAAATAATGAAGGAGAAAATGGATTTTTCTTGATGACGAGAAACCGACTTGAAATAAAAATGTATCTCAGAACGGCTGATATAGGTATTAACACTTTTTCTGATAAGGAGAGAACAACGTTTCGACCATTTTAGGTCATCTTCAGGTTTAGAAAATGGATTTTTGCCACAGGTTCATGAACCCCATGAAGTTCTTCCATGGACCACCGGTTAAGAATCCGCACCCTAGGTGTACCAAAGATAGCCAACAATTCCCGTAGTCTCCTCCAATACTGCCCTTCTCGTTAAAACAAAACACACAAAAAACTTGTTTCACGTTGCTTAAAAAGTTCCCTATTTGTCAATACGTCCCTGTATATTACTGATATAACACGATGACTATCTGTGTTAGCCGTCCCTAATTTAGCAATGTAAGACTAGAGGGAAAACAGTTAGTTACCACCACCCACCGTCAACCTTTGGGCTACTCTTTTACCAACGAATGGGGGGATTGACCGTCACATTATAACACCCCACGACTGAAAAAGCGAGCATGTTTGGTGCGCTGGGGGATTCGAACCCGCGCCCCTCAAATTACGAGTCGAGCACCTTAACCACCTGACCATGCCGGGCTGATAGTGAATATTGAAACATATTTTATAGTTTTTCCTAACATGAAAAGCAACACTTGAGTATTTACAACATTTATGAACTACATGTTGTATGTTAAATTATCTTGCTTTTCATCGATTATGTTCACGATGGCATTAAAATAAAGTTTTTTTATGGGATACTATTTCTGAAAAACTAATTTAGAGACTTATAATGCAGTTTTATATTTTAAATTACCCATAAAAATTATATTTCTTGTATCTGAATATTGCAGGAGGCTAGGTGTGCCTATGTAGTAATATTGATGGCTGTCTACTGGATGACAGAGCCTCTCCCCCTAGCGGTGACAGCATTACTTCCTGTGGCATTGTTTCCGCTTCTACAAGTAATAACAACTGATAAAGCATGCTATCCATATCTTCAGGTAAGTTCCCGACAACTCTGAATGCATTCTGCGACGGCCTGCAATGTGCGACAGTATAAATATATGTATTTTCAGTAATATGTTTATAGATTGATAGAGGTCGCAGTACTATACGTGAAGTATATATAAATTTTCCAAGAATGAATGAACCGTAACTTTTCTTCAAAATACTCGAGTTCCTTGAGGATGCATATATGTATTCTGTTGTCAATGGCAGCTTAGCTGACAAGAGTTTCAAAAGCTAAAAGAAAACGTATTTACCATACTTCTTTCTTTGGACAAGCCAAGAACGTCAGCGTAATGGAGTGACTCAAAAAGTACCATCACATGCAAACGTGCTTGCACGCGCGTGCACACACATTTCAACATCTGAAGCTTACACTTGGTATTAAGTAGTGATCCTAAAAGATCGCATGAAACTGTATAAGACAATCTAAACATATTTTCCATAATACCTCATAATGAACAAATCTTTCCTGGTATTCCTCTTACCTTTTTAAACTAATACTAAGTTCGCTCAAAAGCAGGTCAATTGTTAGCAGAAAAACTCAATTTTTCCAAATGTACCAGTCAAAAAAACTAATATAAGGTCAATGATGGGTCTACCTCTCTAGACGAAAGTCTGTTAGTTACCTAGTGAATTTAACATTTTGGTCACTAATATTCAACAGACCAATGAAACACAAAGAGCTTTAGAATGGTAACAACTAAAACATTTACATTCCTAAAGTAGTGTTTACTTGAAGACATTGTCAGGTATCTCGAAAATAAAGTATAGAATAAGAAACAAGTTTTGTAAAAAAAATTAATGAAATAACTTTGAAGAAAGAGCTTCCTTATCATAAAACAGTTGAAAGAATTATGTAACTTTTGTTATACTCAAATTGACGTGAAAGTTATTTTGAAACACAATATCAGACTAAAGAAATCCGCTACAAAGCGCGTGTAGGCCCTGAATGGCCAAGTGGGTTAAGGCGTTCAACAGGTAATCTGAGGGTCGCGGGTTCGAATCTCCGTCGCACTAAACATGCTCGCTTTTTCAATTGTGGGAGCGTTATAAAATTTCGGGCAAAGCTACACGAGAGCTATCTGTACTAGCCGTCCCTAATTTAGCAGTGTAAGAATGGAGGAAATGACAGTTAATCATTATCACCCACCGCCAACTGGTTTCGTTTGAAGCTACTCTTTACATAACTGACGTCAAACAACGAATAGTAGTTTTGGATGTGAACTTTCTGCGTCCAACAAACCATTCTTTCAATCTTTCCGTTCATAAAAACAATTTATTCAAGCTCTGGACTACAGAGCAGCTTCAAGAGAGCAAATATTTAATTTGCCAAGGATCAGAAAGGCATTGAATCATTCAACAGGCATATTAATCCATTCTCCAATCAAACCTACTTTCATTTCCTTCGGGAACGTCAAGATATAGTTAAAGATTGACTTGTAATGGTTAACGGTTTGGAGCTTATCAGTCTCCAAGAAGTTTCCGTAGTGCAGACTAGTCTTTAAGTATAAGTAAGACGAACGACTTCTTTGTGCCTTGCATGTTCATTGGGAAGTAGAAAAATAACCCTTAAAATTATTATAATATATTCCTTATTTCTATCTTCCGCAAAAGTTCCACTACAATTAACTTGAAACTTATTATTGAGTTGTGTGATTTAACTACCTTGCTGTTTAGTGCCTTGTTTACTCACCAGGGCTATAGTTATTGCATTATAAGGTTTTTTTAGACTATTTTGGGTTATTTGCTAATGACCAAGCCCATATTAAAAAAACGTAGCCCATACAATGGTGAATTGGGCACTTCTTTGTGACCTTTTACAATTATACAAAATACTTGTGTACATGCGTTTTACACTTTCGTAACTAAAATTTCCAGATTACTCACTTTTATTTTTAAAAAATCAGTTTACAATATGAGAAATCAAAGTAAAGAAATCTAAGTAGTTATTTCTTGATTTGTAGCTTGTTTTCGTGTCATTTATGTAAAGTACTTCACATTTAAAAGCGAACGTGAAATAAATATGAACATTTTAAATAAAATCTTTCTCATTATTTTGTATTACCTAGTGACGGCAGTAAAATTGAGATTTGTTGTTGTTGTTGTTGACAACAAGAACAATGAGGTTGCTTCAAAGATAAACACCCAACAGTAATAAGTAAGTTTTGTGAGTTGTTTTTAATAAGTGAATTGTTTAGAAAATCATTTTCAATAGGAGACTGACATAGCATGTCCACGTGGTTAGGGCTCTCTACTCAGAATCTGAGGGTCGTGGGTTCGAATCTCCGTCACATCAAACATACTCGCCTTTTCAGTCGTGAGGTCGTTATAATGTTACGGTCAGTCCCACTAGTCGTTGTTAAAAAAAGAATAGCCCAAGAGTTGGCAACAGTGGGTAGTGATGACTAACTGTCTTCCCTCTAATTTTTTTACTATTAAATAAGGGACTGCTAGCGCAGATGCCCCTCGTGTAGCTTTACGTGAAATTTAAACCAATATGTTAATTATGTCGGAATTTTTATTTTTTTAACAAACAAATTGTTTCGGAGATTCTTATTTCAGTACGAATAAAATATTTCGGAAATATGTTTAGACTTTCTTTGATACTAAAATGTTTTACAGTATTTTCCTGTTTCGATATGCGGCATGCTTAAATAAGTAAAATCGATTAATGTGAAAATATATTTTTAGAATGCGTTACTGTTTTCTATAGTTTGGGCTGTATCATTAAACATTTTAAAAGAAATTAGAACCCACTAGTCTCATCCAGCATCAGATTCTTGGTTGATTTTCATTACGATTTTTAGTTTTATGTAGATTATCCACGTTTATGAAGTCTGTGTCGATAAGATTTTATAATAGAATTTTTAAAGGAAAACGTAGCAACTTTACTCAGTGTTCCAAAATTAGATGTTACAAATCCTGAAGAATATTAAGTTATGAATCTTGAAAACTTTTAAGAGCCAATATTAGCTACTTTTCTCTTTGTGTCAAGCCTAAATTGGTTTATGTCCCATCAGGGTGCATTTAAATCAACAATAATAATACCTGTAACGTTAAGTGTCCTTTACATAACATCATTTTAGCGTCTACTAACTAGCAAACAACACACTACTGTGTAGAAGTGCGAGTGGTTAAAATAGGTAACTCCTTCAGGCGGTCTGGTACCTTCTTCGGGGTTAATAGTACCATTTTAGGAGCTACCATATGATATAAATAAACTAGCAAATACTTCCTCTGCACGTCTTTGCAACTCTATGAAACTAAGATTTATTATTAATTCTCTCTCCATTTGAATTACTCTCGAAGATTGTAAAAATACTTTTTCTATCCACAACATCGGTATATTGCAAGCCAAATATTTTAACGTCTCTTAGAAAGCAAAAAATAGACTTCAGAGTAAGCCGTACTTCTATTTTCAGTGGTCACAAAAATTAAATACGCCTTTAATTATATGGATAATTTCACCTTTTAATTTATTCATAGAAGTGTGCTTGATCCCTGCTATGTGCTTTGTTTTTTTTTTAATTTTCCGCAAAGCTAGCCGTCCGTGATTTATCAGTATAAGACTAGAAGGAAGATAGCTAGTCATCACTACCCACCGCCAACTCTTGGGCTACTCTTTTACCAAAAAATAGTGGAATTGACCGTCACATTATAAAGCTCCCGCGGCGAGGATGTTTAGTCTGACGGAGATTCAAACTCGCGACCCTCAAATTACGAGTCGAGTGCCCTAACCACTTGGTCATTCCCGGCCTATGTGTGTTTTAGAATATCTCTTTTAACTATAATGGTTCCGGGTATGGCGAAAGGTGAGCGCGCTCAGACTGTGAATCATAAGATTCATGGTTCGCGAATCGTTAGTGCAAAATAGCATCTCGTTCTTTGAGCATGACTGAGTAATAAAAGCGAAACTCAAATCCCATTATTCTATCATAGAAATAGTTGGCGGTGGGTACTTTTGATTACCTTGTTATCCATCTAGTTTACAATTTCAAAATTTTGTATATTTGTCAGAACGTATAAAATAATAATTTATTACAATGAGACATTTAAATCATACGGCCCGGCATGGCCAGGTGGTTAAAACACTCGACTCGTAATCCGAGAGTCGCGGGTTCGAATCCCCGTCGCACCAAACATGCTAGCCCTTTCAGCTGTGGGGGCGTTATAATGTAACTGTCAATCCCACTATTCGTTTGCAAAAAAGTAGCTCAAGATTTGGCGGTGGGTGATGATGACTAACTGCTTTCCCTCTAGTTTTACACTGCAAAATTAGGGACGGCTAGCACATATAGCCCTCGTGTAGCTTTTCGCGAAATTTAAAACAAATCAAATCCAAGTCATATAACCAAAAATGGAAAAATCACTTAAAAGTGTTTAAACTATAATACAATATCTCATATGTTGTGGTTTAAATGGTTTTGTTTGATTTATTCCATAAAAAATTTGAATTATATTATTTCTATCGGATATTTTCAGGAAACGAATATGCTCTTCATTGGAAGTTTGATTGTGGCCCTGGCGGTGGAGTGTTGTAATCTACATAGAAGAATAGCGTTGCGTGTATTGGTTTGGGTTGGAACAGATCCGAAGTGGTGAGTGAAATAGTGTCATTTTTAAAAGGGTGAAGGTTACATTTTACTAGCATTTCGGAAAACTTTGATTTGGTCCAGTGGTGGCCGTAAAGCATTGCTGTACTATCACGATTTTTACTGTTTACAGTAATGCACTCATAAGAAAACGTTAGCAGTGAGAGTAGATTATGTGCTAACATAATTACTACTTAAATTTTACAAATGATAATCGAACTAACCTATGACATTTTCATGTTGTTTGAAATAGAAGAAATACGTTATATATATTGAAATACTACTTGGAGAGCAGTAATAAAATACATTTCTGTAACTATTCCTGTTTTTCACACATCTTTTTTTAATTAAATAAAAAAGTAAAAAAACAATAATGTGATGTTATAAATCAGTTACTCTACTGATTTTGACACAACCAGTATGCTTACAATAACTGACCTCAACCTCAAGGTACTGTCTTTGCAAAGAAACGTCATTTAAATTGACGTCACGTTATAAAATAACTCAGTTATTTTTATATATAATGAGCAGAGTTTTACACTGAGGCTAATTGAATTATTATATATCTAAAAGAGCAAAACATCTTGAATCACATCATCATAAAGTATTTAAATATTGCTTTAAAGTAGACGTTCTCTCAGATATTTGGATCCTTAAATTACTTTGTAAAGTGAGCTGACTTCATCCGCCATATGCTACATCTCACACGGTTAATAATGCTACATTTCATAAACTTTACAAGACCAGTAATAACATCACTTGGATCTGGATTATTAGGGAGCAAACTCCGTACTTAATTTATATAGCTTTAGAGTTATAAAATGTTATTCTAAACATTTTGCCATGTACTAAACCCTCAACAGAAAATAGTTGGACTCCTACACATACATACACACACACACAGATTATAAAATAATGATAGTAGTATACTCTTACTGGTATAAGAGACTAAAATATTAATTGTTTAAACTATTTTCAAATAGCAAATCCAAACTCGTGTACATGTATTTTAAAACGCAAATAAAGTCATTTCAAACATACATATATGCACATAGATTATGAAAATATAAGGTATACACATAAAAGTCTCGTGAACAAGGGATAATTTCTTACTTGAGATTCATCGTGATTGTTAGGGATTATTTAATATAGTCTCTAGTACTTAGTATTGATCAGTTCAAGTCAGGTCTTACAGTATGTCAAAAAATGTTTAAGTTAAACAAGGAACGTTTTCTATCTAAACAAATATTTCTTGCCTAATTTACTTTTATCCTCTTTACTATCTATCCATTTAACCTCTTTAACTTTCTATGATATGTACAAAAATAAGGCTTTGAAAATTACATTTCAAAATTAAAGTCATCACTAGAAGACGCAATACAGAAGGAAAAAATCAACTCGGAGGTAATTCATTACAATTTTCTATAGCCCTCTGTCGAATTATATTTTTCTAATTAAATTTAACAATCGGGAAGTTTGAAGGCTTATAATACTAAAAACTGGATTTCGACATCCGTGGGAAACACAACATAGATAGACAATTATATATGTAAAAACGGCTGGTTTGAGTTGAGAAAAAATATTCTCAATCCAAACCAGTCGTTCTTACATATATATTTTTCTCTACAAGTGACTTTTCTCATCATCACTGATTATAGATAGACAATTCTATAATTTTGCGCTTAACTACAAAACAAACAGTTTACGATAGCTAAGTGTTTAAAATAAAATTCCTTTGAAACTGTTGCATTTAAAATGACTTTTAACCAACAGTTATAATATCTAACTCATAAGCACACAAATACAGTTTCTCTTTAGGAAAAATTTGATTAAGATCTGTGATTATAATTTGTACCACAGTGTTGCCTTTGGTTTCCAAAACTGTAATTTAAACCATGGCTACCAACTACCCAAAAATCTTTTTCAGCTGCCCTGCAGACGATTTGAAAACCGGAAATATTTCGATCATTTACATTTACAGCTAGATATACGTGTATCGGACATGTTAACACCATAAAAATCTTTTATACGCACCACTTATAGCATCAGTTGAGTCAGGAAAATAAATATTGCAAAAGGTTCTTCATCCGTATTTTCTTTCAAGTTCAGCACAAAGCTACACGGTGGGCTATATGTACTTTGTCTACCAAAAGTATCGAAACCCGATTTCTAGCATTGTAAATCCGCAGACTGTGCCACTAGGGAACGTTTACCCGGATGTAATTTTATTAGATAATAATTTGTTTGCGAATGTTGTGAAATCGAGTTGATTTTGCGTTATGAAATTCAAGCTAAACCTATATTTCAGGTTAATGTTGGGATTTATGCTAACCACAATGTTCCTTGCCATGTGGATCTGTAACACTGCGACTACCGCCATGATGATGCCAATTGTAGATGCTGTCCTGGTTGAGATTTGTGGGAATGATGAGGAAACACCATGTGTACAAACAGTGCAGGTTCCTCCAGGTAAAAAACAGCATTTTATTTTTATTATTATTATTATTGGAAAAGCTATTGTGCCATGTATATTTAATTTTCTAAATTAGTTTTTATTACAACGTATAATTTGTGGACACGAACAACTTAACTCTCTTAGCTTCTTGGTGAAATTGCTGTCTTAAGAATGTAATTATTAAAAAGTAGAAAAAATAACCCCAATCGTGTACGGGTTTTTGGTTTCAGTCAGCTATTAATTCGCATTGGGCTTATTTAAAGTTCTCATGATTAAGTAATTAAAAGGCCCTGTTAAACAGTAATCATTTGCAATTATGTCTCCAAACGCGGAGATAGTTATTTTTTTAAATAAGAGTTCAGTAATCAAAAATCAGTTGTTGTTGGTTGTTAAATATCTTAGATGGAGGAGAAAGGACTTAGAGCTTGAAAAGTATCTAAGTAAATTAATAATTGGTTATAGACCCTGGTAGTTCAATCAATTAACTTTATCAAATACTCATAATCATAAAACATCAAGAGCACGGCTAGTCTCCAGATAAAACGTAACAATGCTATCGAAAGAGTAATTACTTCCGTATCTAACTGGAATAATAATAATAACCTCTGACAAGAGATCGGATGTTGTTTTTTAGAGAGATTTTTATTTAAGAAGTTGAGGCTGTGTATTGTTTCACCGTGAACAACGTATTTCGTAAGAGTGTTGCCTTTGTTGAATATCTCTCGTGGAATCCTGACCCTCATATAATAATTATAATTCCAAATAAGAGAAGAACTTTCACCTTAGTTTTGGAAATCATTACAAGTATATTTTTAATGGTTTGGTTTGTTTTAGAATTTCGCGCAGAGCTACACAAGGGCTATTTGCACTAGCCATTCCTAATTTAGCAGTGTAAGACTAGAGGGAAGGTAGCTAGCCATCACTACCCACCTCCAACTCTTGGGCTACTCTTTACCCATGAATAGTGGGATTGACTTTATAACGCCTCCATGGCTGAAAGGACAAGTATGTTTGGTGTGACGGAGAATTCGAACCCGCGACCCTCGAATTACGAGTCAAGTGCCTTAACCACCTGGCCATGCCGGACCTATATTTTTAATGGAAAACTATTAAATTAATGTTTGTATAATTAATAATTTGTATTATGTATTTGCTTTCAACTCTTAGCTGGCCCGGCATAGCCACTCGGATGAGGCACTCGACTCGTAATCCGAGGGTCGCGGGTTCGAATTCCTGTCAGACCAAATATGCTAACCCTTTCAGCCGTGGGTGCGTTATAATGTGACGGTCAATCCCACTGTTCATTGATAAAAGAGTAGCTCAAGAGTTGGCGGTTGATGGTGATTACTAGCTGCCTTCCCTCTACTCTTACACTACTAAATTATGGACGGCTAGCGCAAATAGTCCTCGAGTCGCTTTGCGCGAAATTCTAAAACAAACCAAATCTCAGCTAACTTTCATACAATATTTAACAGAAGTAGTTTTTTTTTAAAATGATGTTTAGTGTCATAACTTGCTTATAAATGCTTTTCGAATGTACCTTCAATACAAATCTTTTTAAAATCATTAATTTTCAAATATATAAATCTTCAGTATTATCAATAATAAAACTTTAAGGTCACTTTTTTATTTATTTTTTTATTTGTATCAATGTCTTGTTGTCTTTTTTTAATTATTTTTAAAACGAGTTTTTCATGTTAGTTTGTTTGCACATCTTCCTATTCCCTAGTGGATAAACTATAAATTTACTGACTTACAACAGTAAAATTCGAGGTCCGTTTCTCGCAGATAAGCCACTGTTGTTTTGCTCTAAAATAAATAACAATGTAAGCAGCATATGTAACGTAGTTTACCAGTAACGACAGTTTAATATGTTTACCTGATGAACCTTATTTATGGATCAATAATTTTAATTTGATTTTCTACTTTTTGTGTGTTGTTATAAGGCATTGCTAAGATTAAAAAATGGAAGAACGTATGCTTATTACAATCGAAAGTGTAATAACTGGAAAGTCCCTTTGTGTTAAGTGGCAACTTTACCAAATTACAAAACTAAAATATGGGGTTCGGTTTCACGAGCTTGACAGAGTGCAGATCGCCCACTGTGTAGACTTACACTACTAAAACAACAGCAATAAGTTTTTATTGATTACGTAATAAAGAGTGTGTCAGTGACTAATAAAAAAAAATTTGGTGACTCTATTCAAGCAAGAGAGTAATCGCGTCTGGTGCGAGAATACGCGTCAATAGAATCAGAGACGACATTTTACACAATCGTGGAGCACAAAACTTTTGGCTTTTCTACAAACATTTACTGTACATCTGTTGACTGTCTTTGTCATAGAAAATACATTAAGCCATTTGCAAAATTTGTTTCTAAACTTCACGTTTTCGAGGGCGAGTAAAAATGCTCTGCTTGTATACAAATTTTAAAAGTCGTTTCGCTTGTATTTGCACACTTATTGGTTTGTTGTTTTGCTGTCGATTGTCAACAATCATACACGATCACGTATTTCGCAGACGAGGTTGATAGAAACGAGTAAAAGGAGAATTAAAAATTTCCTTTCTTTGACCTTTAAATTTTAAATAAATAATATTGTGACGTAATTTCCTCGGAAATCCTGAAACGATTTAATTAAACCTTTTGTGAAAGATGGAAAAAAGAAAATGTTAAAACACGACGAGAAAGTTAAATATCGTATAGATTTTTGTTTGCTAAGATATTCGTTTTTGACAGATACAAAGGTAATGTACAATAGCTTAATTTTCTGTTATTGTATTTAAATAAAGTTATTAACTGTTTTTAGTTGTCGAAAACGAAAATAAAATTGGCGACATTGTAAAAGTGATCAAACACGGAGAAGAAGCTGATCAGGGAAAAGAACCCTCCTGCATCATGTAAGTTTTAAAAAACTCCTCTCATCCAATCATGTGTAAAATGTTTCTTCTTGTTAGGTACTGAACAAAGTAAAACATTTATGTAGCTTACATTCCGTAGCCTGTACCTAGAACGTTTTTTAATGTAAAAAGAAAATTTTTCTATTCATGTATCCATTATCTCGGAGTACCAGAGATAAACGACTTTATAACGCCAGAATACTGGTTTAATTTAATTAGACACTCGACGTTTCGCTTTACAGCTTCTTCAAGAGTGTTCGCTAAAACACAAACCAAAACTGACAATAGAAAGTAGTTTTTTAAATGTCTGAGTTAAAACAACATTTTAGTATTATGAGGTCATTTATTTCTAATATTAATATATCTTCTACACACTAATATGCACTATAGAAATTAAATAATTATCTCCAAGTAGTGGTGGATCTACTAACAAATAAATAAATCTATGTTAAAAAAGCAAAAGCATAAGAACAAAGACAATTTTTATTTAACTACAAATACCTAACATGTTTCCTATAAACACAGGAATTTTGAATATGCCACTCCTGATGAAATTTTGAGCATTCACTTTTTGGTACTTAATATCTTTAAGTATTAATATTTGTTTAATATTAAGTTCACTTTTCATAAATTTATCAATCATTTATAAAAGTTTTTCAACTTAGAGACTGCTTGGTTCTTTAACACTATAGTATTGTATGCCGTGAAATTTTACCTTTCTTGTCGTCATTATGTGCCGTTCTGTTGGTCATCTTTCTGATTTGAAAAGCAACAGGATAATAATGCATTAATCCAACAAAGTTGTTGAATCTTTCCAATCAGGTGGCCCCATATGGCCAAGTACTTATGGTGTAAAGTTGTTGAATCTTTCAAATCAGATGGCCCCATATGGCCAAGTGCTTATGGTGTTTCACTTCCAATTCCCGTTCCACCAAACATGCTCCCCCTTTCAGCCATGTGACGTCAATTTGCTCAAGAACTAGCAATGGGAGAAGTTGACTAACTGTTTTCCCTATAATCTTTCACCCCTAAATTAGTGACGACTAGTTTTGCGTGAACTTCAAAAACGAACATACTTTCCAGAAGGAGTGAAAAAAATTATATATTTCACCAGAATTACTTCAGAATATCACACGTAGAATTACTCTGACTAAAGAGGTACAATTTGAACGATGATGGAATTTGGCGACACATCAGTATTATATGTTTCTTTAGTACACTAATTCTAAAAAGTGTTTACTAGATGTCGATTTATAAAAAATAACACATTTGTAATAAAACATCATACCTTTGGTGTATTGTATTTAATCATTCGATCAGGGCAAGCTACCTAATTAGAAAGAAACTAAAAATCAAATTGGTGATGAGTATGGCTAACCAAATATACTTTTCTTGCGTTCTTTATCACTCTTAAGGACATCTTCTGAAACACCATGATTTGTGCATGTTCTGTTTCTATAGACTGCCAATAAGGTCGTAATTTTTATATTCTTGTTTGTTTGTTTTTGGAATTTCGCACAAAGCTACTCGAGGGCTATCTGTGTTAGCCATCCCTAATTTAGCAGTGTAAGACTAGAGGGTAGGCAGCAAGTCATCACCACCCACCGCCAACTCTTGGGCTACTCTTTTACCAACGAATAGTGGGATTGACCGTCACATTATACGCCCCCACGGCTGGGAGGGCGAGCATGTTTAGCGCGACGCGGGTGCGAACCCGCGACCCTCGGATTACGAGTCGCACGCCTTACGCGCTTGGTCATGCCAGGCCATATGTATATTCTTACATTTATGCATACCTTTACAGCTGAATAATTCTAATGGATAAATTAATAGTTTAAACGTTACATATATTTCAAGCCCCCTATAAATATAGGGTGACTATGATGAGTAAAAGACATTTGAGAAAACCCTATATATTGTTTCATTGGATAATTATACAGCAAAGAATGTATATTAATTCATGTATTCATTCACTATTAGCAATCACCATATTACTTGGTCTCTAGTTTTTTCTTTCTATTTTCAATTATTGACAAATGTTAGGTATTCTATAGATAAATAAATCAAGTATAAACAGTTGTACCAAAATAACAGATAATTTAAAAGTTTGTTTATGCTTTGGTTTGTTTTGAATTTCGTGTAAAGCTATACGATGGCTATCTGTGCTAGCCGTCCCTAATTTAGCAGTGTAAGACTAGAGGGATGGCAGCTAGTTATCACCACCCACCACCAACTCTTGGGCTACTCTTTTACCAACGAATAGCGAGGTTGACCGTAACATTATAACGACCCCACGGCCGAAAGGGCGAACACGTTTGGTGTGACGGGGATTCAAACTCGCGACCCTCGAATTACGAGTCGACCGCCTTAACCATCTGGCCATGCCGGACCTTGTTAATGGTCATAAGTTTCTAAAAGTGGGGAAAATTGGGTTTTGATTAATTAACAGACCACTTTAATTTTTAAGAAATTTCCAATAGCTATAAAACGTATTTTGAAATGAATAAATGTTTTGTAAGAACTCTAATAAAGTTTATAATCAAAACATGTTATTTATGCGTCAAATGCGCGTGTCAAATATGGCGTAGGTTATTTTTAATTAATAATTAAATTATATCACGCTCTCTTCCCTCACCGATTATGAGATTCACGTGAAGTGACACGTTGGAGATCTGAAAACACTTTTTAGTGGAACATTGTTTGATGTGATACTGTTGAATGTATTGTTTGTTTGTTTGTTTGTTTGGAATTCGCACAAAGCTACTCGAGGGCTATCTGTACTAGCCGTCCCTAATTTAGCAGTGTAAGACTAGAGGGAAGGCAGCTAGTCATCACCACCCACCGCCAACTGTTGGGCTACTCTTTCATCAACGAATAGTGGGATTGGCCGTAACATTATAACGCCCCCACGACTGGGAGGGCGAGCATGTTTGCTGTTGAATGTAAATAATAAAAGGAGATTAAAGATAATGAAATTCCTTCCTGTGCTGTCTTCAGCTTTATAATTAGTAAAAGAAAAGGGGATACATTTCACGAGTAAGCTGACATAGTCACATAAACAATTAAAATTTCTGTAACCAAACCGAAAATAGAAACTGTTGGCCTAACTTAGACTTTTACTCCACAGACAGCACAACCACACACACCATTCACTTGCGACGAAGATCATGTATTATCATGCAGAAAAATACATCCAGTAAATTTTGTAAACTCTACATTTTTCAACTTTTAAATAAATTTGTTGAACTGTAAATACGTTTCACCCACTAAAAATATATATATATGTTTCTGAAAACTGGAAATAACCAATGATTTCAAACTCTTTACGAGGATACCGTCTCTAACATTGAGAGTCCTTTGTTTTGAATTTCGCGCAAAGCTACTCAAGGACTGTCTACGCGAGAGTTCTTTGGCAGTAATAGTATCCTACTGATGTAAACAAGATAGTTCGAATTTCGTTATTCTTGTAAACTATGAATACAAAGCAATATATTTTAGGTAATACTACTGCTGTTTTTGTTGTAGCAATTTAGTACTGACTATTTCATTTTAGTAACAATGAATTTGTTTATATACTATTTTCAATTTAAAAATACTATTGCTTATAGCGGCTTTAGTTTTACTAAGGTTTCTCAGTTACACACCAGCAGTGTTATTGTTAGTCACCGACTTACTGTTAGCCTTGAGTTTGATATTTGAGTCTTGAGATTTAAAATAGTCCAACATGGATTCGAATTACATCACATCATGTTTTAATTCAATATTGACGGAAAAATCTTACTTGTTGCGATTAGAACGCTAGGCACTCATATTACAAGCGCTCGCTTCAGCGTTCGCTACTACAATTAGCGTTTATAATTTTGGAATCCCCACTCTCAGCAGCAAATAATGTCGAAATAAAGATTAATTTAAAAGCCATTTCGAAACCGGCTTTCCATTTTCGACAGTCAAGCTTTGTAAAAGTGTACACACTGAACTTCACCTTTTAGAGTTACAACACTTTAAAAAAAAAGAGAGAGAGAGAATATACATGCATCAAAATGTATTTTGTTTTGTTTTTCTAACTCGAAAATAATAGGGGATGCTGAAAAGTTTGAAATTCTTTTGGAAAACTTCAATGCTCTAGTGTCAAAAGCGGTAAAGCTGGTAAATGAAATTGTGATGATCTAACTGACAGGTTCATAATATTCAGGACAAAGCCAAAAAATTACTGTTTTAATTTGGGGAAACAGTAATAAGACTGGATATTTTATGCATAATACGCAAAGTTTGTAAACAAAAAGTACTACAGAGTTTTAGTTTCGTTT